>NW_008650003.1:46487-54249 GCF_000695815.1 Acanthisitta chloris | reverse complement strand
TTTGATAATGAAATCAATTACACGGATTTAGCTTCTCCTGGATCTCTGCCTTCACACAAATAGGCTGGAACAGGCGTCCCCAGCTGCCCGGGCATGAGCTCGATGAGCAGACCCATCGCCCCCTCAGCCGCCAGTGGTGCCAGCTTGGCTGGCTGGGCTGTAAATCCAGGTTTAACTTCAGCCTCGCATGCATCTCCTCCCGGGAGCTGGGGAAGCCTTGCTGCATGGTAAAAACCTTCCTGGCTGCTTTTACACCTATTTCTCTGTAGAATATTGGACAAATGAAGAGAACATCACAGGTGTTTATGTGCCATTCCAGAATCTTTTCTTTCTCTTTCAGTCAGACACATTATGAAGCCATTGATAATGACATTATGGCTGTTTCCCAATTCTCTGTTTCACACAGTGGGAAGAAATACAAGAGAAAACTTGTTTTTTCATTAAGTCAAAGCAGCTAATGCACAGCAGAAGGTCAGTGCAGTCACCCTCTGCCTGCTCACTGTGCTCAGGGACAACTCAATACTGACCAACAATGTCCATGTGCAACCAATTAACTCTGGAAAAGTGTCTTTCCTTCAGAGCACAGCTCAAAGGGATTCTGGGCTGGCAGGTGGGAGCATCTGCACATCCACCTGGGAAGGCAGCAGCTTCCCTAGGTTCCACTAGCCCAGGTTGCTCCAAGTCATGTCCAACCTGGCCTGGAACACTTCCAGGGATGGAGCAGCCAGGAAGGAAGAGAGGGAGGAAGAGAGGGAGGAAGAGAGGGAGGAAGAGAGGGAGGAAGAGAGGAAGGGAGGAAGGGAGGAAGGAAGGAAGGGAGGAAGGAAGGAAGGAAGGAAGGAAGGAAGGAAGGAAGGAAGGAAGGAAGGAAGGAAGGAAGGAAGGAAGGAAGGAAGGAAGGAAGGAAGGAAGGAAGGAAGGAAGGAAGGAAGGAAGGAAGGAAGGAAGGAAGGAAGGAAGGAAGGAAGGAAGGAAGGAAGGAAGGAAGGAAGGAAGGAAGGAAGGAAGGAAGGAAGGAAGGAAGGAAGGAAGGAAGGAAGGAAGGAAGGAAGGAAGGAAGGAAGGAAGGAAGGAAGGAAGGAAGGAAGGAAGGAAGGAAGGAAGGAAGGAAGGAAGGAAGGAAGGAAGGAAGGAAGGAAGGAAGGAAGGAAGGAAGGAAGGAAGGAAGGAAGGAAGGAAGGAAGGAAGGAAGGAAGGAAGGAAGGAAGGAAGGAAGGAAGGAAGGAAGGAAGGAAGGAAGGAAGGAAGGAAGGAAGGAAGGAAGGAAGGAAGGAAGGAAGGAAGGAAGGAAGGAAGGAAGGAAGGAAGGAAGGAAGGAAGGAAGGAAGGAAGGAAGGAAGGAAGGAAGGAAGGAAGGAAGGAAGGAAGGAAGGAAGGAAGGAAGGAAGGAAGGAAGGAAGGAAGGAAGGAAGGAAGGAAGGAAGGAAGGAAGGAAGGAAGGAAGGAAGGAAGGAAGGAAGGAAGGAAGGAAGGAAGGAAGGAAGGAAGGAAGGAAGGAAGGAAGGAAGGAAGGAAGGAAGGAAGGAAGGAAGGAAGGAAGGAAGGAAGGAAGGAAGGAAGGAAGGAAGGAAGGAAGGAAGGAAGGAAGGAAGGAAGGAAGGAAGGAAGGAAGGAAGGAAGGAAGGAAGGAAGGAAGGAAGGAAGGAAGGAAGGAAGGAAGGAAGGAAGGAAGAGTTGTGCTCTGTAACAGAGACTTCCAATGGTTTTAGTGGCACTTGGACAATAACAGAACCACAACCACTGAGTTGTAATATCATTTCCCATTGAAAGGGAATATAAGAAGACCAAACTAAACCCATAAATAGTCCCAAGCTTTCATTTCTAGAGGACATGAGTTGCTACTTTGAAATTTTTATCTTTTTGAAGGCAAAGTTTTGGCAGCCAAACCCCTCCCATAACAGATTCAACACTCAGTAAACACTCAAGATATATTCAGCAGCCTCAGCTGTGCCTATGGTCTTTGGAAAGGGTATATGCTGCTTTGGCTGGGCACTGATAGCACAATTAAAATGCCTGAATGATTCTAGCAGCCCTAAATGCCACAGTAAATAAAGTTTCGATGATCCTTGGGTGGTTCACTTTATTGTGTGCATAAAAGTCAGGATGTGGGTGCAGGGAATTCAGGCAAATGCAGCCCGGGGAAACTGCAGATCTGTGTGCAGTAAAACATTACTGCTGGAGAATAAACATAACCGGAAGTTTGATGGGAAAGTGACAAAGTATTCTGCTTTCACCCAGGAGCTGTTGTAAAGACCAGTAGGACTGCAGTCCCTCCTCAGTGCTCGTGCTGGGAGCTTGGAGCGTGGCCACATCAAACCTGACAGCTGACTTAAACTGCTTCAAACCCCTCAGAGCACCAGGGATTTGGACATTAGGGGAACTTCCTCCATGGGAAGAGTTGTCCAGCGCTGGCACAGGCTGCTGAGGGCAGTGAGGGGGGTGGGCAATCCCCAGTTGTGAGGTGAGAGGTCTCCAGGGGCAGGTTCAGTGGCAGTGCTGGTCTTGTCCAAGGGCAGTGCTGGTGCTGGAGGCTGCTGGACCAGTCTGGGAGCACCTGCAAGCAGTGCAGGACTATCAGGAGAGGGGCAAGAAGAGAGGCTTTCACAAAGGTGTTTGTGGAGGAAAAGCCAGAGATGCCCAGAGCAGGTTTCAAAGAGAAGAGGTAACAGGAATTGCAGAATCAATTAGCCAGAAAATCAGTTAATGGCAGGTCCAGTGCAGCACTCAGTGACCAGAAGCTTTTAAGTCTTTCTTATACACACCTTAAAGCTCTCCAAATAACACATCCTCTTAGGAGAGGGCTAAGGGTTTGCTTGGCTGGGATTATCCATGTTTGTCCATTGCCATGGCTACCTGCAGCTTCCTCAGTGTGTGTGGTGCAGGGAACTTCCCACAAGATGTGGTTACGTGCAGCATCCTTCTGGTGTGCCAGGCCAGCTCTCTGGATCTGGGTTTCTGTGTCATTTGACTTCTGCTTTGGGTAAAAATAGCTCCTGGCTGGGGTCAGGGTCCAAGCTCCTCCATGTGAGAGCAGTGTGGCTTTGCTCGTAGTCCAACACTGTTGCACTGCAATCGCTGCAGGGCTCCAGATCCTCACAAAGGAAGGTTGCCCAAAGAGCAGAAGGGTGCACAGCTCACCCACAGACAGAGCAAGACAGGTACAACAGCACAAGCCAACTAAATGCTGAGCTTGAAAAGGATTAAACACACACACTGGTTGGAATTTCAGAATGTTGTTGGGCTGGAGAGGCTTCTGTGGAACTGCAGCTCTCTAAACCTCACCATGCACAACATGGGCAAGCTTGAGCTGCAGTGTGCTTGGCCACTGTGAGCATTAATGCCTTATCACCCCTTTGCATGGATACTTACACATCATTTCCAGTCATTGTGGCTGTAGGTGACACCTCTGCCCCTTCTTTGTGCTGGTTGGTCCCACCATGCCAATGGCACGTGCGAAAACAAGTGTGTGGGACCAGAGCCTGGCTAAGCTACAGAGCCAAGTGTTGCCAGGACCAGGCACATGTGCTGTGTCCCTGCTCCCACAGGAGCCTTCTGCTCCTCAAGCTGCTGCTCCTCCCAGACACAGACATGTAACAGCACTGAAAAAATAAAGGGTGTCCTCCCACCACATCTATATTTATCTCCTGGCACTGCTGTGGTTTAATGTGTCCTGACATCCTCTAGTCTCCTGTTGGAACAACCTTTTGAACAGAGGGAAATTGTGTTCCTTTCCAGGAATAGACCAAGGTCAGAGGAAGAGCTGGGGATGTCCCTGCTGTCCCTTGCCACCAGGACTTTACCACCCACCATGCAAACCAAATCCCATTTGTGTCCTGCTCCTTTTCTCCCCTGAAGCTCTGCCATTCATTCCCATGGAGCGGTATGGATGATGTTGGACTTCTGGTGATGCATCTTCTGCACAGTGACAAAGTCTGACTAATGTTCCAGATGTCAGATGCTGCTCCTTGTTTTGCCTTTCCCAGCCAGGGAGAGGACTGGGCCAATAAATGGGATTTTCCTCCTTTGATGGCTTGCCACAATGATCCAGTCACGCCACGGTCTTTTCCTGATGCTTTTGTACACTAAGCCCTCCAGATTCATACTGTCAGGCATTTCATTCTGCTCCAAATTGCTTATTTCTGGGTTTTTTTCTGTAAATTCCCAATTTTTCAGTTTCTTTTGCAGAAGGAGATGTGTGCCCTGGGCATGGCTCTGCTCCTGCTGGTGCCACACATTGCTGCTGAGACTCACTGCTCACTGCTTGCTCAGCCACTGGGCAATTCCCATTTTAGCTGGAGGTTCTCCCAAGATCCGCAAGAGCTTTCCCACAGGCAGGGACACCTTCCATGAGACCAGGCTGATCCAAGCCTGTCTGTGACTGTCCTGTAACATAGGGTGTGGGGAATTCCTCAGAACGGGTAGAGGAAATACTGCAATAAAAGGGGGCAAGGTCATTTTAATGTCAGTTTAAGGACATGAGGCCTTGTCAACTTTGGTCTTTCAAGGGCAGTAAATCCAGAATGGAACTCACATTTGCAGAGAGCCTGCTTGCAAAGATGTGTCCTGTGTTCCTTGAGACAATCCTGGTCACAGGCCCTGCTGGCACTGGAGCTTTTACTGATGATGTGATCATCTTCAAGGGGAGGAGAGGGGGAATATTTCAATGACAAAACACTTCTTGTGTCCTACAAAGCACAGCCTGACACATTCAGCATCCTCAGTCCCCAGAGAGGGGATGAATAATAAATAATGCAGAGAAAGAGCTGATTGTGCTCAGCTTTGTGCTGTGGCTCTGTGAATACAGAGGGTCACAGCTCCAGTAAAGAGCTGGAGTGAATTCAGCCACAGCTCCCTGACATTCCACCTCTCCAGGATTTCTACCCTGGGCCTGTTTGCCATCAGCCCAGAGGGGTCACAGGGTGCTGGAGGAGGAGCAAGAGCTTCTTCTCTAAGCACACCTGGGGAGCACCCAGAGCCCACTTAAACACCCAGCAGGGGCTGGAGGTGGGTCTGCCCTTGCTTCTCCAAGGAATGTTGAAATGGGAGGCAGAGGGATGTAGTGCTGCCCTACACACTCCTCTGCAGCTGAGGCAGGGTAGGTGCCACCAGGGCAGATGTCACCAGCACACACTTGGCACTGGCTGCAGCAGGACAGGTGTCACCAGCAGTCAGTTCTCCAAGCAGCTGTGGGGAGGGACACAGAGTGTGACACTGTAGGGCCATCCAGATGCTGCCCTGGGACAGTTGAACCACAGCAGGAACATCCATCCCATGGCACTCAGCCAGTCTCGGCACCAGTGTGGGGCTGATGAGGATCTTCAGGTGGAAAAAGATCATCTTGATTCTGCTTGTGATAAATACTTGAGTAACAAATTGGAGGGGAGAGGAAGAAAGGGGATGGGAGGGCTGATAGGGTGAAAGAGGATGTCTAGAGTGTGGCCAAGCTGCATCAGTGACACCTCCACTCCTGAACTACTCACTTGCACCATATCCTGCTCTAACCAAGGGCTAAATTTTCCATCTTTGCAGAATCCAGAGCAGTCCACTGCCTTTTATCAAACCTCTTGGAAAAATTCCAGAGATAAAGGCCTGAGGTTTGTGGGAGGGACAATACTGACACCCAGACCTTCCTGGAGCTGCTGCTTCTCCAGCTCTTCCCCTGCCCACCTTCTCAGGCAGTGGTGACAGAGGTCTTTAGTGAGCTGTTCACACATGGCAAGTGAGCCCTTCAGGTAACTTTTAAATGAACAGACCTGAAAGAATATATCTTGGAAGGAAGAGCTGGGAAAGGTGTGCTCAATCGAGTGATGCTGCACCGCAGGTCAGGAGTGACTCCTTGGCACATCCCTTCCTTCAGAGCTGGGAGAAGCTTCCCTCACCCAGGGGAGGCATTTAGAGCATGGATTCCAAGAGAAGGCCAGATGGTTGTTGGCAGCAGGTGATATGAATAACTCAGCACCCTGCCAGGGCCCTGAATGGTGAGTGCAGGTTCATGGGAATGTGGAGTTTCCACACTGAAGAACAGTGTAGAAAATATTAAGTTGAGCAATTTCTGGGAAGTCCTTGGAATGTCTATTTCTGAGCAGCTGAGCCAATTATCAGTCAAATAGTAAACCATTTCTCTCTGGTGAAATCTGGAGGAAATAGATCCTGTGTTGGGCTGTTTGTAGTACACATTCTCATTACAGAGAGGATTATGGTATATTTGAGTTCTCTGTGTCAATGTACAGAACTACACATCCTGCTCATTGTGCTCATTGAACATTGGGTGTTTAGAGTTAAACACCCAGAGACCACCCACATGGCACAGGAGTATGCAAACAAATGCATATCAAATTATTGATTCAAAATAGAGAGCAGAGCACTGAGAGTCTGAAAGATCAGAATGAGCCTTGTTATCTGGAGGAGGGTGTGAGATTATCAAACAATAACCCATCCTGATTAGAAATCACATAGAGCAGAGCAGACAGAGCAGGTTTGCTAATCATTCAGCTGTAATTAAAGAGAAATAAACACACATCAGTTAGACTTCATACCCAATTACTCGCTGAGAGAATCCTTCCTGCTTGGTCAGGAGAAAACACAGGTAATAAATCTGAATTATTAAAGAGTTCTTAATTTGGCAGTTGCACGACAGTAGCACAGACTAATGACTGGGGTGATACCAGAGCAGATATTGGGAAGGAAGTGCTCTCTGTGAGGGTGCTGAGGCACTGGCACAGGTTGCCCAGAGCAGCTGTGGCTGCTCCATCCCTGGGAGTGTTCCAGGCCAGGTTGGATGTGGCTTGGAGCAACCTGGACTAGTAGAAGGTGTCCCTGCCCATGGCAGAGGGTGGGACTGAATGGTACTGCAAATCCTTTCCAACCCAAACCCTTCTGGGATTCCATATTGGACACAATGCTGTGGAAAATGTCCATGAAGAAAAAATTCACCCCAACATTTTGATGCTTGGGAAGACAACACTTTAACTCATTTCAATTAATACCTTTGCCATGTGGTGACACTCAGACTGTGACCTGTCCCTTTGAAGTGTAACCCTTCCCAGTGGGAGCACAGCTAACTGGAATTGTTGAGCTGTAAATCTGTCTGAGCAGATCACTGGGGGATGGCAGATCCTCCATCTCTGCTCAGCTTGGTTTCAGGCATGCAGATGGCATTTTAAGTCTATGCCTTAGAGCCCTCCTGATGTGCAAGGGAGATTGTCAGCTGGAGATGTGATGCTGGGGCTGCTCCTTTTGTGGAACAGGACATGGGGAATTTTTAAGCTGAGATGTTTTGAAATTATGGCTCTCCCAGGCAATAATTCACCATTCCCGGGCTGCACTGATCTTCCTGGAGACAAGGGAACAGACAAGTACTGCCAGAGGAGAAATGCAAATGCCACCAGGAAGAAGAAAAGAAGGGAGGAAGGGAGGGAGGGAGGGAGGGAGAAGAATAGTTGGGGAGCACTGAGGGGAGTGGGAAGTGGTTGGGGAGTACAGAACGAGGGCTGAGCAGCTATCAGGCACTGACCACCACTCCTTGGGCACCCTGTAAGTCAGAGACCCACACAGACAGTGGCTGACTGCCCCACCAAGGAGATTTTAATTGCTTTTCCTCCTGTTGTTTCACTGCAGCCTGTGCTTACACTTAGGATGCTGAGGCCTGTTGCAGGCAGGAGGGTCAGGCTCAGACCCTCAGCACTCAGCTGGATGAAGCCCAAGGCAACCTGTGCTGACCGTGCCACTAATTAAAATGCTGCAGATGAGTTCCTGGAGCTGA
>NW_008650003.1:34093-46443 GCF_000695815.1 Acanthisitta chloris | reverse complement strand
CTGCTGCCTCCATTGTTTGTTGGGGGTGATTAAAATGCAGCTACCATGGAATATGCTTATTATTTTTATAAGCATTGGCTATCCTTCCTTTATAGCTCCTCAGCAGGGAAATTCTGAGGTGTCTTCTTAGAAAAGGAGGTTGAACATACGTTACTTTGAGGCAGAAATGTGGCAGTGCTTGGTCAGATAAATCATCACAAGATCATTATAGAATGGTTTGGGTGGGAAGGACTTTAAAGCTCATCTCTTCCATCCCCCCACCCCCTGCCATGGCCAGGGGCTCCTTCCACCAGCCCAGGTTGCTCCAAGCTCCATCCAGCCTGGCATGGAACACTCCCAGGGATGGAGGGGCCACAGCTTCTCTGGGCAACCTGTGCCAGTGCCTCAGCACCCTCACAAGGGAGATAATAAAATATTAGATAATATTAGATAATAAAATACCACCAAAAGGGTTATAATAAAATGCCCCCAAGATGGTTGTGCTGAACAGTTGTCCTCTGGGTCTAGGGGTCTCAGCCGTGCCCTGTGCTCAGCCCCAGCTCGAACAGCTGCCCCAGGGAGCAGTGACAGCACAGCAGCCAAGCAGGAGCAGCCAAGCAGGGCAGTGCAGGTGTGCAGTCCCAGGGAGTATATCACACCAAATCGCCAGGATTGAGATTTATCAGGATTCTCTTGTTTAAGGAACTTATCATTGCATTTTCTGCTCTCTGGGCCTGTAATGGATATTCCACAGCTAATCACTGAAGGATGGCACATTTTAAATAGGATTTCTATTGAAAGCAATATATCCATGCCTGGAATTAGCATTCCCAATGAAAATGACTGTCTGACAGAGGAAAGGGCTCGACCTCCAGTCAATGCCACAGCCTGGGGGTGCCAAGGGGCTGGGGAGGGATCCGTGTGCCCATGAGGGGAAAGCCCCAGCACAGCCTGTGGGGATGGGGCTGAGGGGGTTGAGGAGGTTGAGGGGGCATCCGGCATTTATCAGTGTCCTTCTTGTGTTAAGCACTTGTATGATTGTCAGTGTTTTGCCTGGACTTAGGGCTCTGTTCACTGCCAGTGCCCTCTGTGGCCGAACTTCTCTCAAACCCATAGACACAGCTGTGGCCATAGCAAGCACCAGGAATCTCCCAACTTGACAAAAGATCTCTGGCCATGACGAAGTGCTCAGGGGCACAGAACCACAGTCATCAAGGCTGGAAGAGACCCACAGAATTATCTAGTCCACCTGTCAACCACCACTGTCCCCACCCTGAACCATGTCCCCAGTGACAAACAGTCTGGAATTCCTCCTTTCTTTGTCTGACTCTTACTCCCACAGACAGGTGTGTGTGTGCTGTGAACATCACTGTGGTAAAGTTAATGCAGAGATAAGATAAGAGGAAGATGATGAGTTGGTAAGGCACTCATCACGTCTCACCAGGCTGGTCTTACTCCCCTTCCTCCCTCTTTGGCTCCTTTAATCTGTGTTCCCAACTGTGTTTTCAAACACAAGCACCTGAAGCAAAGAGTGACCTATTTTCCTGGTTACCTGCTGATACAAGGTTCAGAGGCTGCAGGAATGAGGATGTAAAAGCCCTCAGACATGGATTTTCAGGCTGGAAGCCACAGCTGTACAGCAGCCAAAGTGGATCCAAACTTGAATTGCTGCCGATCCAAACTGGGATTGCTGCCCACCCAGCTGCCCCAGGCTCACTGCCCTCTCCGTTGTGGGACCTCATGCCAGGGGAGCACAGGGGTGCGGGGGGTACTGGTGTGACCCTTCCCAGGGTGTGATCAGAGTCTGGGCTCATCTCCAGGTGTCTGGGCTGAGCTCAGTTTATGAGTATGCAAGAGAAGGAACAAGTGGTACAGGGAGCAGGAGCACCAGGCAGGGGCAGTTCCACCATGAATTAGCTTAAACTGCCTGGAAAAGGAACCCCAGCCAGCCCTGAGAGCTCAACATCCCTGGTCCTGCTCTGCAGGGGCATTACTGCTCCAGCCCAGCACCATGAGGGCCCTGCATCCTTCCCTGCATGGATTGAGACATGCTCAGTGCTTCTTACGCTGTGCAAAGTGTCAGACTTGTCAGCATTCAGTGGCTGAATGTAGGGGCTTGGGAGATTTTCTGGCACCATTCCAGTGAATCCTGCTGCATGACAGCTGCACAGAGCTCCTTGATGGCCTGGGGAAGGAGCAGAACAGCAGAGCCCTGGGAAAGCATTTCAGGGATTCAGCTCAGTCACTGGGTGCAAGTGAAACCTCGGGAGATGGGTGACAAAGCACTGGCACTAAATAAATCCTTAAAGCTGGAAAGGAACAAATTTCTCCTTTCAGTGCTGTTAGCAAGCCCTGACCCCACCACAACCCCCAGCCCCTCGGGGCTCATTGAGGGAGAGGTGGCCCCAACAGCCAGGGCTGTCCTGAATGCTCTGAGGCAAGCAGAGGGAAAAATCATCTCCTCATGGCTCCAAACCCTCAGCCCAAACCCAGCTGGGACTCACATGGCTGTGTTGTAGGGGCTGTCACAGCACTATCCTGTGGCACTACCTCACAGCACTATCCCACAGGACAGATGCTCTTCTTGTGGCTGCTGAGATGATGTTTCAGTGGTACCAGAGACACAAAAGAGGTTTTGGATTGCGTGGAGCATTGCTACCCACCATGATCAGGGCTGTGGGAGAGGGGCACTCCTTACAGCAGTGGAATGCAAATATGTCCCTCCAGCAGCAGCACAAGCAGTGCCACAAGTCTGTGTTGGAAGAGAAATGCAGGTTTTCCCTGCCTGCCCTTACACAGAACATGTCCCCTCACAGCTAGGCAGTGCTCAAACTAACCAAACTGCCTTTTTAAAGGATTATTCACACTTTAGAGGACTTTCCAGGAGCTTTACTGCACCTCAGAGAACTGCAAGGCAGCCCCAGGCTGTGCTGCCTGCTGGGGCTGCTTCAGCACCATTGGCATTCTGCATGTTTGGTAGACACTGAATTATCAGAAAGCCAAGACCTGGCATTGCTGAGAGCAGGAGGCAAGCACAGCTGGACATAGAGTGAGAGCAATCCCAGACTGGTTTTGGTGGAAAAGGATCTCTGAGGTCTCATTTCACACAAACCATTCTGTGACTGTGGTTCTCTGATGGGTTCATAAACAAGAGTTATCCAAACCTCTGGGATACCTTCTGTAATCCTCCTGGTATAAATAATTGTGGTTTATGGTGGCTCCCACCATGTGCAGAGTGAACATGGGTTGGAGGGGTGAGGAGAAGGCAGTGCAGAGAAAGAAGGTTGTGGCACTGCTCTCCTCCAGCCTGTGGGAAAGACCATTTTTAGGGAACTGCCCAGGAACCTGATGAGTGTTGTGACATGTTTATGGGGTTCACTGCAGAGCAAACAAACCACACAGACAGCTGAAGTGTACACACATCACTGTTGTGGCTTGAAATTCATCATATAAAAGGGGCACAGTGACAGCAATTCCTGGAGACCAGAATTATCTGCTCTGGAGAGGAAAACCACTCAGCAATTCCCACCCTGACTAATGCTGGAGGAGGCAGTGGGTGACCACCCTCAGCATGCAGGAAGGACATTGTTATTCTTCGAATTCTGGGATTCTATTCTTATTATTATTAATCTGATTCTGTGACTCTATGGACAGGGAAATTTCCTGTTTGGGGCCCTCCTTGGTAAGGTGGAACTATGGCCACATTTCAGCACCTCCAGAATCTGCATCCAGATTCACCCCCTTGGCTCCAGGAGCCTGAGCATGCCCCAGGCACCAAGAGGAATCTTGCCCTGCCCAGGGAGGTGTTCCTGGGGATGGCACTGCCTGTGTACCCTGTCTCCAAGGTGCTTTCATTTCTCCCCTGGTAGCCAGACAGTGTGAACAGTGTGAGCTGATCTCATTCTGCAGCACTGGGCACACAGCTGAGATGAACAGGGCACTCTGGACAATGGGCCTTGTGTGGCCAGAGGTGAGGAGAGGTAGGTGACAGCTCCATCAGAGCTCACAGGGGCTCAGAGGTTGGCAAGCAAATCCTACTCTCAAGCAGCTCCATAACTTGCAGCAGGTGAGTGCTGGTCTCACAGACAATCAAATATGCATTCAGAACCACACACAATAAAACATTTATAGGCCTCTAAAAGAAGTGGAATTGTCTCAAGAAAAGTTAAACCTTTGAAGTTTAATAACTTGTATTATAATAAGTATCTGCTTTGAAAAATAAGGAATGAAAATGTAAGGCTTTCAAGCAATCACTCACCTGCTGCAAATTGCTTTACAAGACATTTTAATATCCCACCAAAGGCTTGCAGTTACTGCCCAGCACACTCACCAGAACTCTGCAGCAGGTAGGAGGGATTTTCAAATAGACACAGGGATACCTTTCCTCAGGACATCAAGCCAGGAATGTGTTGTGAAGCATCTTGTGATGGACATCTCAAAGGAAGAAAAAACAAATCACCTGGGAGAGTCACCTGGAGAGTCAGGCACATGAGGAGAGTCTGAGGAACTGGGGGGGCTCAGCCTGGGGAAAAGGAGGCTCAGGTGCTCACTCACTGCTGCTAACTCACAGCAGGGGGAACAATCCTCATGGAGAGGCTGAGCCAAATTAAAAGACTCTTGTGTGCCAATGGGCAAAAATAAAACCAAATACACTGTATCCCAAATCACTGCTGGCAAACCAGGAACACTGCAGTGCTGGAGAGCAGGAAATGAAACCAGAGAGTTACTTAGAAGTCTGGAAACAATCCCTTGTCAGCAGTGGTTTGTAATGAGTTGTTCTTATTCTCTATTATCATATCCTTCTTCATGTTGTCTGTGATTATGTGCTCCTGTGCAGTGGCTGGTCCCTGTGAGGGAGCCAGAGCTTCAGTTGCTCTGCTCTGCCTGGCATGAGGCTGGCCAAGTCCTTGTATAATCCAATTACAGTGGATGGATTGTTTAGAAATGTATAAGGAAGGATAATTAGCTTATTCTCTCCATGTAAATAAAATGTCCCACTGCACAGAGTCAGTGGCAGCAGAGAAGGGAAACACTCGAAAATGCAAGGAAAAAAGAACACAAAAAACCCAAAACACAAATCAGGGGAAAATTTGCTTTGTGTAAATCATGTTTTCCTGTAATAAAGTGAACTGAAGTTTGTCAGATTTAGGAAAATCACCTCTCTTTCACACTGTCACATTATTACTCATTGGCTCAGCCCAATCCTTCCTAGCTCTGGAGAGATGTTGGGATGCTCCCACCCAGGTGTGCCAGGCTGTGCCTCCTCAGGGGCACAGAGCAGCTCTCTGAAAGGTACAGCCTAGGCACTTGGGCTGAGCCCTCCAGCTTATTCCTGATTTACTTGTGGCAATGCTCTCTGTTCTCAGATGTGATCCAGGCTCAGCAAACAGCAACAAGCAAATATTTACTTTCAGAAAGTGAAAAAAGAGGAGCATTCACAGCTTCCTCAGGAGCGAACATCCTCCCTGGGATCTACTGCTCTCCTCTTGCCCTGCCACTCTGTATCAGGCAACAAACAAGCATGAAAGAGAAATAAACCAACTCCTTGACAATATATTCATTGCTGAGGATTTGTTTTGGCAACTTTCACTTCACAACTAACCAAATTGTTACAGTCTAGAGAGTTAAGGTCAAAACAAACCAATCCTTGAAAATACTTTCATTTTCAGGAGTTTGTTTTGGCAACTTTCAGATTTCAAATGACTGAATTGTTACAGTCTAGCGAGTAACAGTCAATTAGTGGGAATGAACCTTCCAGGGTGAGCTCAGCCCTTTTCCAACACTCCCAGCCCAGCAGCACTGCCCGGGTGAGAGAGCCCAAGTCACCCCAAATGTGCATCTGTGACGCCTGACTTCCAGAGTTTCATGTAGGATATTCCAGTTATGATTGCTGGGAAGAAAAAGAGAAAGAACCCAAATCCTCCCCCTGAGCCTGTTCTGGGTGTCCCTGGGCTGGGCAGAGACTCAAGCAGGAGACCTGCTGGACATGGAGCAGCTCCTGGCGTGGAGCCTCTTGCTTTTAGCTTTTTCAGGTATACTGAGGAATACAGGGAAAGATTTCTCATTCCAGGTGTGACTGAGAGGTTCAGACACAACTGCACAACACCTTCTGAAGGGCACTGCTGCTCAGGCACTGAGATCTACCCCAGGAGGTGATAGAGTCACCATCTCTGGAGGTGTTTAGGAGGTGGCTGAATCTGGTGCTGGAGGATATGGTTTAAGGGTTACAGCAGTGACAGGTTAAGGGTTGGACTTGATGACGTTAAAGTTCTCCAGCCTTGAGAATTCTATAATCCCTTTCTGGCTCACAATAAGGCCAGCTGCAGACTGGCAGGATTTCTCCAGGAGGGTGTCCCGGGCAGCCAGGCTGAACCTGGTGCAGCCCCTGCTGCTCCCCAGCCTGACCTCGGGCTTTTCCCTTCGTGTTTTGGTGAGCTGAGTGCATGTAAAGGGCAATTTCCTGCAGCTCAGGCAATAAGCAGCAGCTCCTTGTGGTGACTCAGTTACCACTCACGTGTCACTTTTGCTTAAAAACACACTAGGCAAAGGTCGTGTTGGTGCATTTCTGTAAAACAGCTGCAAAATCATCTGGTGGAAGTGGGAGTTGCTGAATTAGTGGTATATGGACTGTTTCCCAGGTCTGGTTCCTGTCCCTGCTGTACCGGCAAACTGGAAACCTGACCTGGGTTCATCATCATTATCATCATCATCATCAACTTGTCTCAAGACAAGTTAATTGAGCTTACACACACACATGGCCAGAGAGTTTGGGATCTCTGGGCATCCCTAGGTAAATGCATGTTGGGCATGTCCCACTGGTATGGAATACCCATTCCCCCTGGTATGGAAAATCTGTGTGCAGTGAGTGAGAAGACAGACACAAACGAGGCCTGCAGGAAATACCAGGTAACTTCTTAATCTGCTCAAAAGGCCTCAGCTGGCCCAGTTCACCCACTCTGGATTCTGTCTTCCCCAGGGAGTGGTACCAGCTGGAGGAAATCCAGAGGAGAGCCATAAAAAGGAGAGGTGTGAGGGTGGGTCTCTTTTCCCTGGAATCCAGAGGTCTGGAAAAAAAATCCCTGTTAAAAGCCACTTCAAAATGATCTGCATTGTTTCCTGTCCAGAAATGTAAGCAACTGGCTGAAATTTCAGATGTATTTGTGTTTATAAGACAAGGTTCTGGTAGCAGTGAGGACTGCAGGGGTGAAATCTGTGAGAAAGCTCCAGAAATTTCTCCTGTGCTGGCTAGAGATGCAGCCAGCTAGCTCTGAGATGGACCTGCCACTGGCTAAAGCTGATCCATCAGCACTGGGAGTGCTGGCAGGTCAGGGCAGGAGGTAGTCCAGGTGCCAGAGCAAAGGTTCCTTGCAGCCCATGGTGAGTCAGGCTGTGCCCTCAGCCCATGGGAGTCCCCAGGGGAGCAGAGATAAAGAGCTTCTCTGATGGAGCAGCCACAGCACTCAGTGCCTGAAAGGAAAAGCACAATGTTTGCAGCCTGGATTTAAGGAGAAAGAAAATAGCAGATGAGGCTTTTTTGAATTAGCATTTTTGTTGTTTAAAATTTGTTTTTAAGCTAGGCTGGAGTTTATGTCCTTGTGATGACTCTGGTGCCTTTATGTAGGATGCTCTGAGACCAATGTGATTGGTGTCTTTCTGATCAGGTTGGAGAACACAACAGATTTTAAGGCCAGGCACTAACTCTGCTCTGCAGTCAGTGCTGTTCACCGCTGTGTGTGTGGCTGCTCTCAACGTAAGCCTCTGTGTGTGTGTCAAACCCCAAATGTTCCTCTAATCAAGGCAATATAGATGCCATGTTCATCTATGTAAAGATCCTTGGGGCTGTCTGGGGCTGAGTTATGTGGCAGGAGGCTAAAGCTGCAGCTCTGTGTTCAGCTGATCATTTTTTTTGTGCTGAAAGGAAATAACTCTTTTGGCAGAGAAGAGGCTCCTCGTGCTCATTTGTACATCAGTGAGCAGTGTGCAGGCAATGCTCACCTGAGTATTTGCTGGTGGAAATATTTGGTTTATCTAGCTCTCTTGACTATGAGATAGCTCTGCATGATTCAAAGTGTCACCTGGCCAGGCTGGTCACTCTGGAGATATGCTCAGGAGCTCTGGTGCAAACCAAGTTATGTAAGCCAGAACTGGAATGATAAAAATACATCTGAAAATGAGACAGACAAGCCAACATATGCAACTGAGTCATTGTGTTCCTAGAACAGAACGGGTTAGGATACTTCTAGCTGAGACAGAAAATAGACCCACCATGCTCAAGCAGGAGTTACTTGGGAGACAACCCCTCAACACAATCTACTCTGGGAGGATGGGGAGGCACTGCCTGGAGAAGATGTGTCTATACCATCCCTGAAGTGTTCCAGGTCAGGTTGGATGGGGCTTGGACAAACCTGGGCTATTGGAAAGTGTCCCTGCCCACAGGGGTTGGAACAAGATGAGCTTTAAGGTCCTTTCAACCCAAACCACTCTATGGATCCATTTCTTTTTTTCCATTGTGCTTCTGGAGCCTTTAAGGTTGGAGTTCCTTCAAGGTAAACACATTGCTTATTGCTGCTGTGGGTGCAGGCACTGCCCTGAGTCTTCTTTCTACTTGTTTATGCAGTTGAGATGCTGAGATAGTGTAGCTGCCACAGACATTGAATATCTCAGTGTGCTCAGGGTGAGCTCTGCAGTCTCAGGAGTGGTGCTTGCACATGAGAATATACTCAGACTCCCTATTTCTCAGCAAATGGAGGAGATCCAGCCTGGAAAGTGCATAGATTCTGAGTCCCAGAAGGAACATGAAATGAGCTGGTGACCCTTGACTTCTCCGTCTGCAGAGAAATTTTCTCCTCTCAGTTTGCTCTGCAGCTGAGCAGTTCAGAGTGACGAAAACTAACTTAAAGCCACAAAGTCACGCTGACAGAGGGTTTCTGGTGAACATACCATCTGTTTCACCCTTCCCTGCTTTAATTCCCAGCTGCTATTTGTAGGTCATGTCTGCAAACAGAGGGAGGAGTGTGTGAGAGGAAGAGGCCAGGCTTTATTTGTGAGCAAAGTCTCTGCAGCAGCCAGAAAATCATGGGCTTTCCTGGTATTGAGCACATGGAACATTGTAGCAGAATGTCAGACTGGTTTGGGGTGCAAGGAACCCTTAAATCTCACCTCATTCCAATAACTTCTATGGGCAGGAACATCTTCCACTAGAGCAGGTTGCTCAGAACACTATCTAGAGTCACCCAGAGAAGATGATTGCCTCTGCTTGCTCCTTTGTAGGGTGGGGACACAGGGGCAAAACTGAGCCTTAATTTGCTTTCCTAGTATCACAGAGCCATTTAAGCTGGGACTGGTCTTGCTGATGAAGAATTTCATTGGCACCATCAACCCGAGCAGCAGCTATTGGGAAGGAGTTCCTGTGCTGTCAGTGTCAGTGAGGGAAATGAGTAAACTTGGCACTGAGTTCTCTCCTGGGACTGCAAATGCACTGAACTGATTTGCAAATAGTAGCACATCCATAACTTTGACAGGCATCCCCAGCATCGATCCTCCTCAAAACAACAAATTAGGAGGTGAAGTGAGAGCAGGAGTTGGGATTCTCTGGCACTGTGTCTTCAGTGATGCTTTGTGGGTTTTTCACCTTTTCCTGCGGAAAGATTAAATTCAAGTGGCATCTCCCATCTGCATTCCTGAGGCTGGAAGCTTCCTGCAGAAGATCACTGGCAAAGGCTGTTCCTGGGAACTATTCACAGCTCCCTGGTGCTGCTCCAACATCTGATTCCAGGACCTGGAACAGCAGTGACCTGAGGAAGCTCTGCAGGGAGGGCCCTGTGACTCCCAGCACCTGAGAGCTCAGTGGGACCTGCCCCCATATGTCAGGCTCTCAAGGGACAGGTGGGACTTCTGCCTCAGCCTCAGATTTACAAACACCAAAGTGCTGCTGTGCTCTGCTTCTTCAGCAAGGCTTTGCCACTGCCCCAGGCACTAGTGCCTGTCAGGGTACAGGGATCTCCCTGTGGGCTTCAGCTGCATCTTCATAGGGACCAGGGAGTAAGATGCAGGGTCTGATGCCTCTGGAGAGGGATGGAGCTGATATTTTGTACATAGAATACCTTAGATAATTCCTCTTAACAGGCTGTTTATGAAGTCTCTTCCCTGTTCCCCATTCCCTTAAGTGACTTTCAGCTGGAGTTAACTCACACCTCTATCTGCTCCAGCTCTGCTGATGGATCCCAGTGCCCGAGCTTGTTCCTGGCTGATGTGCAGCAATAGCAGCTTTGTGTTCATACCGAAGACAAATAACTTCTCTGCTGCCAAACACCAGCTGATAAGCATCTTCTTGAGCCACAGTAGCAACATGATTTCAGACCCTCTTCATCTTTGCCTTTCTTCTAGTGTGTGTGAGAGGGGGAAAAGGAGCTATAATCCACTGTCTCTCTGAAAGAAGCTGGATAAATTCAGTCATGTTCCAGAACTCCTCATCCCAAAAATTAACTCCCAGAAGAATGAAGATGGAGCATGGGAAGGAGTGAGGAGAGGCTGAGATGGGTTTGTGCCACCTTCAGCTTCCTAAAGCAGCCCTTGTATGGATCCCAGAAGATTCCCAGGGTTCTCTGTGGGAAGGTGAGAGGCAGTGGCAGAAATTATTAGTTTCTTGTTAGACCTGTGAGTTTAGTGCTCAACTAGAGCCCTTTGAGTCTCTTGCAAGGGGAGTTTTTTCACAGCTGCAATCTGAATGTGAGTGTGAAACTGGTATTTTCAGTGTGATTTGGGAATGTGTGTCCAGAGGGAAGCCTAGTGCAATCTGCCTGTGCAGAGGCTGTGGGTGTCCTTCATGAGGCAATGCCTACAGACAGAGCTGTTTGTCCATGAAGGACAAGAGTGAGAGGAGACCTTCTAACATGCCATGACAAAGCCTTGAACTCCAGAAGCCTTTCTGTAACCAAACCGAGGTCAAGTGTCTTGTCTGCCTCTATTTACACGTTGATTTGGTCACAGATGGATCTTCAGAGGAACAGGTAAAGGTGTGAGAGCAGTCAGTGGCTTCACCTGAAGCTAACCAAACCCAGGGAATACCAGGGTCACTTGCAGTGATGAGAGATGTGGCAGGCAGAACATCCCTCTGGAGGCCGACAGGGCACGGTTTGGTGTGGGGTTTGTTGGTTTGGGGGGTGATGTGATGTGGGGGTAACTCAGCCTGTTGTGAAAGATCTTCCCATTTGGGAAGGAAGCTCAGTCTGGAGCCGTGGAGCCTGGGGCTGCCTACAGCAGGGAATAACCAGGACGCCTTCTGGCTGTTGCAGCCTTCAGGGGAGGGACAGGAATCCTTTGTAACTGTGTGTTGCCTCCCAGTGACTGACTGGTGTTTTTCTGAGCCTGTGGGTGATGTGCTGTGACTCACTCAGCTCTCTGAAAGCCCATTTGCCTTTGCCTCACTACTTTGGAAGCAGTTATATCAATTGCCTGCTTTTCCTGAACAATTTATTACTATTGCAGTTCTTGAGGAGTTTTGAACTGTCTGTAGCTAATGATGGCAGATATTAACAAGCCACTTGATCCCGAGGAGCTGTGAGCAGCTGCTCCAGCAGCAGCGATGCACAATTCCTATGGCTCATGGTTAAGGAAAAGCTTTGTGTATCGTGATGGAAACCAGAGTTGAGGAATGTATTTAAGTCCAAATGAGAAATGGGCAGTTTCTTGTGTGAAAAAGTATTTCTGGGAGACAGGAGTGGCAGTTTAGGAAATCTTCCTCCAGGTCCCTACATATGGTGAATGCACTGAAATGGAGCTGAGCTTTGGGTGAGTTTGTTAGTAGTTTGCACAAAATGTTTCTAATTGCAAAATGTTCAGGATTTCACCTCACCTGCGCTGAGTCAATGGAAATTCCCTAAAGCAAAGCTGCGCTAGAGGGACACAGGCTGCAAAATCCACTGTCTTCAGACAGAGGCAACTCTACTCTTCCATTTTCAGAGCAGGCGTGGGATATTGTTTGAATCAATGCTGAGACTGAGTATTTTGTCCTGAGTGCAGAGCCCTGATTTCACTGGCACTGCAGTAACTCATTTCCAACAGGTCCCAGGGCTGTGAAACAAGCATGAGGTGAAATGCCAGTGGCATTTGGGAGGGCAGTCAGAGCTCTGCAACCTCCAGCTCACCACCACTGTCCTGGGCAGTGCTCAACAGCCACGTGGATGTGGTGCTAGGTTAGTGGTGGCCTTGGCAGTGCTGGGGAATGGTTGGACTCTGTCTCAGAGGCATTTTCCAACCTTAGTGGTTCTGTGATCAGTTGTTGAATCTGAGCTGGGAGATGTCATACTTAGAAAGCAATAGCAGAGGCAACAGATGTGAAATGGCATCCCTGGGACTCAGTTTAAGTTGAC
>NW_008650003.1:18082-34076 GCF_000695815.1 Acanthisitta chloris | reverse complement strand
CCAACACTGTGCAGACACAGGCATGTTGACTTTTGGCAGGAGATGGAGAGGGCTACTCCTTGGTTCTCATAGCAGGAGGCATGTTCTTATCTGTGTGTACATCTGAAATGAGAAAGAGAGCTTTTTTTCCTCCCTCATAATCCTTTATTACCTTAGGAGACCCAAACTCTAAAGAAATCTCTGTCACTGCTGGGTGTCTGAGCCAGCACCTGCTGTTTGCAGGTCCTTTCTCTGTGCTAGCACAGACTGCACCTAGCGCTGCCACATCCATCGCAGAGGGGGCTCATTCCATGGGGGCTCAATCCCCCTGCATCCAGGCTTCCCAGACAGGAGCATCACCAGTCTGCACCACCTCTGACGGGGCTGGCTCCCAGCTGGAGGGACTGATTCACCTTCCCTGGCTCTGGGAGTGTTTCTGGGTGAGGTGCGAGTGCTCCAGTGAGACAGATGTGAGTCCTGCCCCAGGAGCTGTGATCACTAATTAGTGGCCTCGTTGGAGTGTTGCTTTGCTCCATGTCTTCCTCTCCGAAGGTGTGAATTGAGGAAACTTCCACTGAGTTACAGCAGTTATTAGGAGTGTTCTACAGCAATCTTTAAATACCAGTTGTGTCAGAAATATTTGGCATTTTCAGTGGCAAATGATGACATAATCAGACTCCAGATGATTGGGCTGGGAGAGCACTCTAGAGCAGGGGCTCTTCAGGGAACAGGAGTCTTGGGTTCCTGGGAGTGTTCAGGCTGTTATGAGCTGATGACAAATGCTCTCTGTGCTCCCACCCGGGCAGAGGGAGGAGATGTGCTCTGGCACCATGTGAATGTCCTCATCCCGCAGCCACAGCTTGTGGCTCTCTGATTCTGCTGCTGTCACAGATCACATCTGCTGCTGCTGCAGAGCTCAGAGCTGCTGTCTGTGCTGCTCTGTCTCACTGCAGTTCAGGCAGGCTGAACAGGGCTGCAGAGTTGTGCAGTGACAGAACGAAGTGCCACAGCCAGGACCTGCTCCATCCCATGAGCCAGCACTGCTGTGTCAGCATCACAGAATCCTGCAGTGGTTTGGTTGGAAAGACCTTAAAGCTCATCCCATCCCACCCCTCCCATGGGCAGGGACACCTTTCACCAGCCCAGGTGTCCCAAGCCCCATCCAACCTGTCCAGCTAAAGGCAGAGCAGGGATGTTGTGTGACCAACCTTTGGGAGAGCTGTTGCTGTGGTCCCCAACAGCATCCCCATGGCCTCGCTGGGGAGCTGCTCCCTGGATGGGGAGTGGGAAACTGGGAGAGCTTTGGAGCTCCAATCCCTGCCCAGCAACATGAAATACAGAGTGTTATGAGCAGTGTCCTTTGGGGCCAATCCAGGAGAGGGATGCCCACACTGGAGCTGAAGCTGCACCCAAGTTGTGGAATGGCCAGGTTGAGGCCATGGAGGAGGGGTGGGAGCTGCAGGGGGGACTAGCAGCACCCAGCATTGGGGTGCTCCCCCTCAGTGTGTACATGGCTCACTTGTGTTACTCCATCACCTGAATTGTTCTCATTTCAGACTCTAATTACCCCTTCTTTTTTTCCCCCTTCAGAATAAAAGTTCTGGAAGCTCTACATAAAATGCAGAGGAAAAATCTACCTGAGCTGAGTTCCTCCTGTATAATGATGTGCTTTGCTCGGAACAGCAAATGTTAAAACACAAAAATTACTACCTGTGTTTTGGAACAAATCTCTGGAGATAATTAATGCGCGGAGACAGTTTTAACCTGTGATTTTTCCCTCCAAAGGTGTGGTTGTTCTCCTGGGGAAGGAAGAAGGCTCTGCATTCTAGAACTCCTGTGTCATGGTGGTGTCTTAGAGAAGTGCTGGTGAGGAGGAGACGTGCTGTTTTCCTGGAGAATTCCAGGAATACCAGAGGTCGTGGTGGGCTGGATGTCACTTCTCCTGAGTGATGCACACAAAGTATAGCTTTGTGGGGAGCAATTTATTTGAAGTGAAAGATTGCTTCAGTGCAAAAAGGACAAGTTGAGCCTCTTAATCTGAGGCTGTACAGGGCAGTCTGGGCAAGGGATGGCCAAGAGCAGCTTAGCAGAAGGTGCTTGAAGCCACTCAAAGGGGCAGGAAAAGTGCTGGGTGTAAGGGTCAGGGAAAGGGGTGCTGAGAAACGATGCTCAGCACCAACACTGCTGGTCCCTGCTCTGCCTCTGCACCTCCCCTGCAGCCCTGGGAGAGGTTACAAGCAGTAGTACTTCAGGGACAAGGTCAAAGCCCAGGTGGGGACAAGCTTCTTCCCTTAGAGGACTGGAATCAAGAAACAGCTTCTGGCTTGCAGGAATGTTGTTAATGTAGTGCTTATTATCAAGCCCAAAGCAGATCAAGGCCCTGGGTGAGATGCCCACAAGAGAAGAGCAGTGGGGTGGGATGGCCCCGAGGCCTGGGCTGGGGTTGCAGTTTGCTGTGTGGTGTGTTCAGTGCTGCCTGTGAACAGAAAAACTGATAAAAATGTCAGTACCCAAATTCTGCTTGAAGAGACCTTTAACTAGTGAAACAGGCACAGCAATACTGGTTTGTCTTGTTCCCAAAAGGAAGAGGGTGCAGAGTAAGGGCAGCTGTGGCCATTCATAGAATCTCAGGATGATTTGGATTGGAAGGGACCCTAAAGCCTCATCTTGCTCCAATCCCCTGCTGTGGGCAGGGACACCTTCCACTAGCAGCAGGAAGAGCAGGACCCCGTGCTGCACCACCAGCATCTGGTGCAGGGAGGATGAGAGTGTGGCACTCACTAATGTGGTTTATTAGAAGGGCAGAATCTCTAGAACAGCAACACATTCCCTGGTGTATACAGAGGAGACGTTTGCTGTGACAGAGCTAATTAGGCTCCTGGGAGAATTTATGCAGAGCTAATAAGAAGCAGAACTAAACGTTGTCTTAATTTACCCTCAAGCTCACAAAAATGTTGTTCATTCATGTTGCACTAATTAAGCCAACAGCCATTAACCCTTTCTTCAGAGCCAGAGACCCTTGGCACGGAGGAGGAATTGAAGTACACACTTCCCAGGGAGCATCTCTGGCTTTCTGTGAGGCTTTGAGCACTTAGCTGTGTCCTGCAGTGAGCATCAGTGCTGCTAATGAGTGTGGAGAGGAGTTGTTCTACTCTCTGCCCACCCTGACTATGCTGTTGGACTGGAATTTGCCTCCCAGTATCCTGGTGTGTCAGGGAGCTAGTCTCTGCCTGTAGTTGGGGTGAGCTTTGAGCTCCAAGTCACCACAGCTCTCAGAAAATCCATCCTGGGTTTGGGCCTCTGCTCATATCCCAGTGTTGGATTTGGCTATGTCAGTCAGTGCAAGAGAGCTTGCAGCAAGGCAGCTGGTGGTGCTGCTCTGGGGAGAGTGGTGCATCCCTGCTGGTCACTGCTCCAAGACCAGGCAGAGAAGTGGGATAACAAAGAGCAGGATTGACCTTAGCAATACTTTCCTCTCCCTCCAGAGCAAAAAGGCTCATGGCTGTGCAGCAGCACAAGGCAGGGTGGGCTCTGCTCACCTCTGCTTTCTGAAGCACGCAAGCACTAAATATTATTTCATGCCCTTTTCATCCTTCTGATCACTTTGAATTCTTGCACTGCTCCTGGGGCCCAGCAAGGGAGAAGCTGTACTCACATTTCAGTCAGGGGTGGGGATGAGCTGTTGCAGAACTCCAGATGAAAGGGACCCTGCAAAGGCAGTGGCAGCAGATCAGGCCTCTGTGTCTCAGATTACTCTTAATCATGTTTTTTCATCCCTTTATGTAGGAAAAAGAAAGAAAAAAGAGGAAAAAACCACTAAAGCTCCTTTATTCCTCACAGCCTTCACATTTTTGGCATTTGCTAGTTTGTCAGTTGCTTGCAAACCACCAGAGACAAGTGTGGCTTGGAGCTAAGGCTGAGCTTAGCCAAGCACTGCAGGACTGAAATGCTGCCTAACTGTGGCCTGGCCTGTCCCAGAGCAAAGCCTCCAAAACTGCACTTGAAATGTTGTGAGAACACAGTTTGGACAAGATTTTCATCATGTCAGTGATCCCTGGCAGTGAGCTGGGCATGGAAAGGGCTCCTTTTGGGACAGCTGAAGTCAAGCACAGTCTGACAATAGCAGGACCCAGTGTGGTCTGGGTTGGAAGGACCTTAAAGATTGTCTGTTTCCACCCCCTGCCATGGGCCCCTCCCAGGGATGGGGTATCATCTGGGAAATCCATTCCAGTGTCTCACTGTGCAACCACAAAGCATTGAGGTGCCACATTCCAGCTGATCCTAGTGACCCCCAGAGCTGGGAGCTGTCCAGGTACACTTGAACAGGGAAAGGCTTTAGCAAAGGAAAGGGAGATGTATTTTCTCCCTATAAACTCAGCAGTGGGATAAGCACTAAAGAGGGATCAGAATGAAGTAAATTAACTGATGCTCTTATGCTGAAACCAGATCAGTGTGACGTGACTGGGAATAGATTTGGAAACTGCAAATTAAAAGGTGTTAAAATCAGAACTATGAGGTCAGGAGAACTGTGAAAATGAAGAGCGGGAGAAGGATTAACTTCTCTTACGTGGCTGTGGTTGGACCTGTGAACTGGGAGAGCTGCAGCTGGAGTGTGAAGGGCCAGATCACTTATCATGAGCTAAAGTAACTGTTTCTGAGGGGGTTTCTGTTTCTTCTTTCCCCCTTGCAATCCTGTTAATACTTTTTAAATGCAAAGGCAGGTCTGGAGGTTATTCATTTGAAAATGGAAGCTAGTTTTTAGAATATCAGATTCCTGGCTTGTCTTTCTAATGGCACACTTGGATCCAGCAGCTGCTGTGGGATGGAACTCAGCTGGTCTTGGTGCTAACAGGTGATGAGTGGCACATCTGGAATGCTCCATTTGCCTTTCATCCTGCTCTGGGATTCCCAACACTTCGACTGAGCATAGAGTGAGTTTAAAACCTCAGCAATCTGTGGGTGTTTGCCTGCAGCAGCTCTCACAGGACTCTGCAGCCCTAGCCCTGGGAGTGGGGAGAAGCAAGGTTGGATGCATGAACATCTCTTGTTTCTTCCAGCTGATCAGTGCAGAAATGGCAAAACCATGTTAAACAGCCCCAGGTCACAGAATGGCCCTGGGGTGGCTCCCTGAGTGTCACTGCTGCTCTCAGCTCTCCTGCAGGCAGCGATCCCAGCTGGCTCAGGGCAGCACAGCCACACTCAGCCAGGGTGAGGGACAGGCTGCAGAACATGCCTATTGTCTGGGAAAATGAGGGGGAAAGGGGGATATGGAGCTGGATCACATATTAGTTACCCTTCCCCCGATGAGAGGCTAGAAAATACTCTCCCTGTTTGAGCTCTACCAAACCCTGGATTTCCAGAGACTTTCAGTAAGAAAATGAAACCCAACAGCTTAATAGCTTAAGTGCAGAGATTATTGTCAAACCCAATCCTTGGGAGGCGTAGAAAGGAATTTTTGGAGAGAGATGGCAAACCTACATGTGGGCAGGTTCCTGCTCAACTCCTACAGCCTTCCATTAGTCTTTGCATCTTTCTACCGCTCTCTCTGTTTCTTGAGGCAGGAACCAATTCATCAGATAAAGGAGGCAGCAATATGCAGAGGATACCCCCAAAAGGGTGAGTAGAAAGCTTTCCTCTAGGACACCTCCTTGGGATCAGAGCCTAGGTCCCACCTGGCTGCACCTCCTGTCAGGGAGTTGTGGAAGCCAGTGCTGCTCCCTGAGACAAAGCAGGCAGAGTGTTGTGCTGCCAGGCCAGGGTGTATTGGTTTATTACCAGTCAGTGCTGTGCCTGGGTGCAGCTTCCTGGGCTAACATCTTGCAGAGCCCAATCCAGCAAAACTAAAACAACAATGTATTATCACTCTGAATTCAAACACTGCACTACACTAGCTACTGAGAAAATTAACTCCATCCTGGCTAAAACCGGGATACCCTGGCACTGCCCACGCTCTGCCAACACCTGCTGATGGCTCTGCAGCAAGTTGAATTTCACCCAGCCACAAGACCATCCCTTTGGGCCAGCAGCTTCAGTTACTGGGCAGCACAGCCCAGCTTGGGTCCCATGTGGGCAAAGCTGGCATGACCTTCCCTGGGGGTGGAGGCACAGAGTGGCCATGGCATGTTCCTGGCTGGAACTGCCCTGTGACACTGTGAGCACAGCCTGGGCACAGCTCACCATCTGCCTCCCTAATCTCCCATTATTGTCCAGCACTCCTACCCAGAACTTGTCCCTAAATGACAAAGTTTCTGCACCAAGGTGCTCATTTCCAGCTCTGAAGAGGCAGAGCCGTATGACTGGCACACGTGGCCTTGCTCCCACTGCTGCTGTGTTGAGTGATCTGACAGCCCTAAATGAAGCAGTTATGTGTCAAATAGCATCTCCTGACAAACTCACTGGATGAAAGACTTCTTCCTTTTGTCTGACATTTCACCACCTCTTTCTACTTCAATATTTCTGACATTTCTCCCTCTACTATGATGAAGTTCTGAGGCAAAATGAAACTAATAGTTTGCTTTTTTCATGAAAAGGGAATGCAAGGAGAACTGGAGGGGAAAATAGCTAAATTGTGGTGGTCAAATGGAAGCTGTAGGATGTGGATTAGTACATGTGTAGATGTGATAATAAATAATCTGAGAGTTGATGGTTTGTGATGAGCTGTGCAATGGGACTATCTGGAGGAACAGAATTTCACACACAGGATTGTTGTTGTTCCCTGAAAAGGGACCCATTCCATGTTTCTGAGGTGGTTATGTGGCTCAGCTTCTGGTGTTTTCCATCAGGAAGCAACTGTTGGCTCTATTTCAGCACCTGGGAATACAGATTAGGTAATCCCAATATAACATGTCTGTGTATGAACACATTTAGTGTGCAGACAATGCTGGTGGGAAAATGCAATGTTGTTGCCATCATTCCCACTCTGGCAGCCGGAGAACAGGTTTTACAGAGTTCTCATTCTACTTCTATGTCATTTTGCCATGTCCCAGAGCCAACATAGGGCAGATCCTGGCTCCTGGCTGCTCCCACCAGGCTCCTGAAGACATCACCTTTCCAGAGCTGCTCACAGGTAGGAGAATTCCTTTTCAGTCTCCTTTAGCACATTTGAATGTTTGCCTTGGGAATGTAACTTGGAATATCTGCCTGTTGGCTCTTTTATCTCACATTTGTGATGGTGACAGCTGCTTTGTTCCAGTTTGGCTTTGCTTAGTGACTTACCAGTAGCAGAATACAGAGTGGGCAATGCAGTTTCCTACCCAGACCTGCATGGGAGGATTCCTCTTCTAAAGTACCCTTTACTCTGTGAAGCATTTGCAGGGTCAAAGGGCCAAGAACTTCTGGACACTGGGGGGAAAAAGTGGGTCAGTCCTGCCAAGGCAATATTGAACAAAAAAGAGAAAGGAAGGAACTCAGACAGAGAGGGAAGCGAACTATTGATTGTGGTTTACTCACACCACAGGACATGGAGACAAATGCCCTGAATAACTGTACAGCAGAAATTATTTAATCACTACAGCAGCAATTACTTTTCCCCATTCCTGGGAGTGTTCCAGGCCAGGTTAGATGGGGCTTGGAGCAACCTGGGCTGGTGGGAGGTGTCCCTGCTTATGGCAGGGGGTGAAACTGGTTGAGTTTTAAGGTCCTTCCAAGCCAAACTGTCCTGGAGTTTAATAAAACAGTAAGCTTATTTGAAGCTTTATCCCAGACTTGTAAAGATTTCCCCAGATGCTGAGGGTTTGTCCCACAAGTTCTGGGCACTAGTTCTGTATAGAACATACCATTCTGTAAAAGACATAGAAAATTGTTTTGCTGGAATTATCCTGCTGGATATCCTCCTCCAGGTGATGCAGGAGGGGACTTCTTCATTTTGAACAACTCAGGTGGAGGTGGAAATAAAACCCAGAAGTATGGAAGAAGCCAGAGCAGGGAATCTGCAGTTATCAGACATCTTCCCCCTTGCCCATGTCTGTGCCAAGTGGGAGCACAGAATGGGAATGAGCACTGAGAACTTTCCCCTTAGGAAATATGTGGCTTATCTTCTGCATGTGGAGGGAAGACAGGAGGGCTGTCAAAGCCACCTGGCCATGGTTTAATTAAACTGTACTTGAAGCCATTAGTTCCGTGGTTTCCTGTTGTACTCAGCTGGGGAAAGCCAAGAACGCTCCTGTGCCTAAGCATCCTCCTAAATGTTCATTTAGCTAAATCCTGCACATTGTATTGGACTTTGGGCAAAATAATTGTGATGCAATTAGTTATCTGGATTAGCACAAAGCCTCAGTGTTGGGTATTTGGAGAGCACAAAGCCAGAACTGTCATTCCCAGCAGGTCACAGTTTAATAAGGATTTGCATCTCTAATTTCATCCTCAAGTTTTTTTAAAGAGATTCTACATAGGTAAAAACTTAGGGAAGGTTTGCTTGTGCTCTCTGGAAATCCTGATTAGGGATGGCTGTAGCTGCTCAGGTCATACCAGAACCATGCCTAGGAGTGTTTCAGGCCATGTTGCATGGGGCTTGGAGCAACCTGGGCTGGTGGAAGGTGTCCCTGCCCATGGCAGGGAGTGGCATGAGATGAGCCTTAAGGTCCTTCCAGCTCAAATCAGTCTGGGGTTCTGCGATATCCTTTGATCATCATACAATTACTTTAAGGCACCTGAACTCATCACTTTTTACTGATCATGGAATTAATTAAAAGATGGAAGATGTTGGGTTTGGTCTCTTCTATATTTTGGACTTGGCTGTCTGACACTTTGCCTCCTGTGAAAGGTTTGTCTCTGGCATTTGGGGAAAGCAAAAGAAGCTGAAAGGCAGAAGCAGAAAGCAGATTACAAAGTTGTAAAGGCATTTACCATGTGATTTGAGACATCCTGTGTCCTTTCCAGTCACCTGCTTTATTATGTTGATTTTTAATATCCAGGAGCCCTGAAATGGGGTGGGGGGGGTGGGGTTCTGATGGAAAAATGAAGTATTTTATTACAGCAGATAAATTCTCCTTCATTTCATTCCTATTTTTCCTGAAATGCTCTCTAGGCATTTTCCCATCTCTGTGGGTAAGGATGGGGTTTTGCTGCCAATTTGAACTGCATGTTTTAAAATTTCTAACAGGAATGTAAAGATGACTTAGATTATGTAATTAATCTTCTTCCTGTAGGGTAATAATGAAAACATTCATCAGCAGAATGTTGATCATTTTTCAGAGCTCTTATCTTAAACCCTCCTTGCCTCTATCTGTATGTGGATACACACACGTGAATATTTGTGCATACACATATAGCTCCATTTAACTTCTGATTCTGTCCCTTGCTCCCATTAACTCCCTTCTGTCGCTGGAAGGCACCAGGACTGAGCCCTGGGTGTGAATCCAGCTGACCGTGGGAGCAAGGAGGCTGTGTGACACTCTAACACTTGCTACAGCAGTTCCTCCCAGTTTTTCTCAACCCAGGACAAAATCTGTGCAGCACATTGACTTCCCTCTCCTGGCCACGGTGGCTGCTGCCCAGGGTCGCCAGGGTCTCTCCCAGGCAGTGATTGCTCCAAAGCTCATCCTTGTGTCTGAGGAAAGGCTGTGGAACATCAGCACTGACATTTCCCTCTGCTTGGGAAAGTTTCCTTCCTTAGCATTTTGCTTTCCAGGAAACACAGCAGAACTGATATCAATAATCGCTTTGGGTGTATTGATCACAAAGGCTTTTTATGTTCCCAGAATTCTGATTACCAAGTAAGCCAAAGAGGAAGTTACTTCCCATATAAACCTCTCTGTGCTTTTATTGACCCTCATTAGCATTGATTTCTCCTCTTGAGCCGCAGTGTCCACAGCTGCTGGAGCCCCTGGTGTTCCTGGCTGTCACATCTCATAGTCCCTTACATGACTTCATCAGCTTCAGCCAAATGCTCATTTTTCTGGACCAGTTGCTTTTTGCTGTTTGTGCCACAGAAGACCTGACTGTAAAGAAAGCTCAGACTGTATTCCCAGCACAGCTTGGGCCCATCATAGCCAAATTTTCCATAAGGATCAAAAAGTGACCAACAGTTACTTTTCAGGGAGAGTTTTTCCCCAATGTCTTGCACAGAACAGATTCTATTTCCTCACAATATTATGGGAAAGCAACGGGAGATGCTTTAAATCTCCAGCCATGGTCCTGAGACATGATCCCCCTGCTCCTGCCCCATCTATGTGGGCACTGCTGGAGGCTTCTTGCAGCTTGGTACCAAAGCACCTGGATTTTTTTCAGTGTGCTGCAGCAATACATCATTGCTGCTCCTTAGTGACATCACCTGCTTTCTATTTTCGTATCTGTCTGTTCTTGATGTTGAGGTGATTTACTCATCTCTCCTTTACCTGATGCTGCTGTGGGGGAGAGAGAGAGGGAAGGGGTTCAGGAAACAAGTGAGGAAGGTGGAAAACCTTCTCCACATCATGATATACTGCAGAATGCTCTGATACTGGCAGGGCAGTGCTGGGGCTCAGCCAGGGCAGTGCTGGGGCTGTGCTGAGACTCTCTCAGGCACAGGGTGGATTGTTGGGGTGTCTGTGCAGGGCAGGAGTTGGACTGATGATCCCTGTGGATCCTTCCAGCTGTGGAGATTCTATGATTCCATAATTCTCTGAAGGTTATTTTATGATTTCATGAGTCTGCAATGTTTGCAGGAAGCAGAAGTTAATTCCTGCCTCCAAGTGCTTCCCCCTTGCAATGCTGCAGCAACTCAGTACTGCTTTCCTGCACTGTGGCATTTCAAAGAATACACAGGAAACTGAGCAACTAAAATCTGAGATTTCCTGTAAGATCCATCCAGAATAATTTATCTCTGGAGACTGAAAAATATAAACCATTTTTTGGTCAATATTGGATTGATTTAAACATTTTGGATAAGTTTAATGGAGTTTAAATTACACCTAGCTCACACTTAACTGCTCTAATAGGATGGGAAAATTTTGAAGAACTGGATACAGGAATAATTTATGTGGCTGCTTTGTGCTGGATGTGCAGTAAATCAGTGTGAATGGGTGGAAATGGTTTTTACAGCTCTCCTATTTGAGGGCTGTTACAATGGAAGCCACTTTTGAAGGTCAGCAGGTGGTTCCAGTTCAGCCTCCATCAGTGAGTCCATGATTTAAAGCTCTTAAATGGCAAAAAACAAATTTATTTTTTTCTACAAGGAGAATATTCTAAATCACCTTAAATACCAGGAGAGAATTATTCCAGTCTGTGGGAGTCCAGAATTAGTGCTGTAGAACAGAGAAACCTGAGTTTTGCCTAGGCAAGGGCTGGAGAGAGATGTGCCTGAAATCCCGAGGAGAGGGATGTGCCTGAAATCCCATTTCTTGCTGAAGTTCCTGAGCCTGTGGTTCAGCTCAGGTGAAACCTGGAGCTGGATGTGCAAGTGATACCATGGGACATGGATAAGTTGTTTTTTCTTTCCCTCTCTCTGTCCTTTTTTTCTGTGTTCATGTGTCTATTAATACACCGAGATAAGATAGACACAAAGACATTCCTGATCTGCCACTTGATCTTTTCAGAGGGCAATTCCAGCCTAAACCACATCCATCCCCTCCCTGGATCCCTCCTGTGTGTCCCAAGGAGAGCAGGAGGGACACTCAGTCTCAAAGCCTCCCTTGGCAGGTGCTGCCCGTGGCTCCTTTGCCTGTGCCCTTGCAGCCAGCCCAGGGTGGGCACCTCCTGGTACCCTCTGGGTCGTGCTGGCACTCACCTATGGATGGATTCCAATCAGTGATCTATGGAAGTTCTCTGTTTACCTGCCCAAGAGCTGCTTCCCCAGTGGAAGTTGGAGAGCCTGGAGTTTTTCCCAGTTTTCATAGGGTTTCTATTCTTCAGGACACTTGTTTCTCAGCCCCCTATGAGAGCCTGGCCCTGTCCAGGGCCTGCGTCCCCAGGGATGGGACTGGTGGCTGCAGGGGATCTCTTCCACCCAGGACTCATCTGGTATCACTCTGGATCTGGCTGGGGATGGATGGGGAATGTGTTTGCCAGCTGAGCTGTGCTGACAGGGAGCACAGGGAGTTTACCCACAAGCACAACAAGTTCCCAGGAGGCTCCTGGGAAATGCCCATTGCAGGAGGAGATTTCACATCCTTCTTGCTGTTCCTTTCTCATCTAAAAAGAAAGAAAAAAACTGTGTTTCTGTGGCTGTGAGCTGTGTGTTCTAGCCATGCAGGAGGCAGCACTGGCTGGGTCACAGAAAAGCAGGAGTTTGGCTGCAGCCCTCAGGAGCTGCAGGATGCCCTGAGGCAGGGCCTGGGCGCTCCTCTCTGCAGACTGTCTCACTCCCACTCTGACCACCCCTTGCACACGGTGCCTCTATTCTCAGAAAAAAACACCTTTCCAGAGACTTAGGGAACTTCATTCCAGCAGGGAAAGAACACAAGAACAATTGAAAATGCATGTTCAAAATTAGAAAGACACTTTTCCCGGCAAGGCTGATCAAAAAGGGAACAATTGGCATCGCTAAATCAGGACGAGTTTCTCTTCAGGATGACGGGCTTGATCTCAACACAACCTGTCAAGTGTGATCCAGGACAAGTGCTAGAATCAAATATCCTGTCCCACACACAGGTCAGAGCAGCTGCACTAACAGCTCACAGGGACAGCGAGGCAGGAGTCTGTTCCTGCGTGACAGAGCTGAGTCACACTGCTCCCTCCTCGGCTCAGGGCTCGGAATAGGCACTGTCTGCTCTGGGGGCTGTTGTTTCTCTTCTCCCTTTCCCCACAAACATTTCGGAGGAGTGGGCAGAAGGGAAAGCTTTGCTGTGAGGCAGAGCAGCCGTGAGCAGAGGGATGGGGAGATGGTAGTGCAGAAACCCGGAGGCGGTGGCAGACCAAACCCGCGCAGGGACTCGGGAGACTTGCTGCGAGTTTCTGCCTGTGTCGTTTCCACCCGGAGAGCCCTGGGCACCTGGCCGCGAGCCACGAGGAGCCCACTCTGCATCCACTGCCCTTGCTCTGAGCACACCCGGAGCTCCTCGCAGTGCCTGGCCGGGGGGTGTGCAGGGAGGGCAAGGGCCAGCTCAGGGAAGGGCATGAGATACTCCTTTCCCAGCTGGGGCTCCTCCCTTCATCCCCCTCCAAAACAAGCAAACTGAAACCAGCAGGCTTTTATTTGACGCTTTTAAAGACATTTCCTTGGATGCTTTAGTGGAGAAAATTGGAAGTGATGCAGCATCGGTTTCAGGGAATGCAAGCGAAGTACCCCTGGGTCCCTGTTCTGCTGTGACCCTGCAGCTGGAGCTCTGAGTCCAAGGATGTCATCCCAATCCATGGTTTGCATCCCAACCAGTGCCCCGTATCCCATCTCAGGGCTCCCATCCCGACCTGTGGCTTCACACAACTCTGCAACTACTGAGCAACTGCCTTCATATTCCTATATTATTAGGGTTTGTTTTGATTTTGTTGTTTGTTTTTTTTTTTCCTGAAGCAAATTTCCCACTTCAGTTCTTATATGCTTCTTCCATGTTATTCTTTCAGGCTTTGCAGGTTCATGCTCTTCTTGATGGCCTGTGGAGCTTCCCCAGTGCCCTGACAGAGAGGCACCTTCTAGATAAAATAATTATAACCAAATCAAGATAAATACTCATTATATAAATAGCTGGTACAAACTCAGAACCTTTCCACTTAGAGGCTGAATGACAGGTTTAATGATGAACAATACAGACTAATTAAAGGCTTCATAACTCATTAGCATCAAAATGCAGAAGTGTTTTAAAGCAAGACAAATTGGTCAGTGCAGCCCTGTGGTCCCAGACACCAGCAGAGCCAGAGGGAGCAGTGGTTTTGGGCTCATCCTGTCCTGTTTGTAACCAGTTTGCTGGAAGGTGTGATTGCTGGTACCAGTGTTGGGTGGGGATGGATGGGATGGGGTGCCCAGTGAGCAGGGCTGGCTCATCCTACTGAAGGATGTGCTCCTGACGATCCCTCCCTGCAGCTTCCTGCATGCCTACAGCTCACTGTGCCTGTGCTGAATTATTGACGAGCTGCTTTATCTTGTGGACATCCTCTCACCAGGGCACAAGGTCAGGCTGATAAAATCATTGCACAGCGGCACCACAGTCTGTCTCACTGCTGTCTCTTGCCTGCTGAGCTGCACACGCTGCTGACTCTGCTCAGTGCTCAGGAGCCTCCATAGGAACACTCCAGTAACTTCATTCCAGCACTTTTTGGCCATGCCAGGCTGCTTTGCACGTTTCAGTTGGGGATGTGAGCTCCTGTAAGGATAGAAATGTAACCACAAAGATGAGCAAGCAGACAGAGGGCACACAGGAACAGCTGGCACTGAAGTCTCTCTGAGGAAATACCCTGACAGCCTTACCTGAGAGGTAAAACTTATGTGAAGGTGTGCAGGAGACACAAATAACCCATGTGTAGGGGTGAGGTACCTATCTATGAGCACACCTGAAGGGATGCTCAGCCAGGTGCCACAGCATCAGGCTGCATCTGCAGCAACCTCGGAAGCAGTGCTTGGAATTCTGCAGTGCTTTCACTGAGCTGATGGAAATCTCCTGCATAATGAGGAGCTAAAGCTGGAGATTTGCCTGGCTGAGAGAACTCTAGTGACTGGGAGCGAAAAGTCTGAATGAATCCTGAGGCACCCGTGGCAGGTGATGCCAGACACGGTGTGCACAGAGACTGCCTTGGCTCGTTTCACACGGCACCATGAGAACAGTGTGCCGAGACAGTTCCCCGGAAGAACTGCAGCTATTGATGTCCCTGGAGCAGACAGGTATCCTGGCACTCCTGGGCAGACACAGCTCATGTCCATCTGAGCAGCCACACAGTCTCGAGAGCTGGGAAACTGCTGACACCCAGGGTTTGATAACACAGTCTTTATTTACTCCCTGCAGTGACTGTCCACAGGACACACTGCCATGGAAGTTTTAGAAACCCAGATTTTCTGTAAACGAGACATAAGACAAGACAGAAATGCAGTGGAGTCACTGGTATCTACAGCCCAAGTTTAGCTTTATTTATAGGAGATGCTGTTGTGAAATGATTCAAATTCTCTGATGCTGTGGTGTGAATTAAGCTTTAGACAACTCACACTGAAAGGGGAGGCTGATGAAAGCTTTCATTACATACTTCTATAGCTTGGTTTTATTATGCTGTCCTGTTACTCCAATATATAGAATATCCAATCTCAATCCAAAATCCACCTTCTCTCTTAGGCACAGGAAGAATTTGAGGTGGTTAATGGTTCGGTTCAATGATCTTAAAGGTCTTTTTCCATCTAATCAATTTTATGATTCCTTGATTCCTTGGTTCTGTGGTTCTTTGGTTGTGTGTGCAGGTCAGGAGAGCTCTGAGCCACCCCTTGGGAGAGCAGAAGGCTGGAGAGCACTGGGAGCCCTGCGTAAGACTCAGTTCTCGGTGGGCTGAGATGCAGCTCTGGTTTTTCTACAGAAAAAAAAGAAAAAGCTTCCTTAAATTGTTTAACCCTTAAATGCTGCTTTGGGACCATGGTGTCACAGGATCATAAGTCTGCACTCCTCAAAGGGGGAAGAGCCAGAGTTACTGCAGCTGGGAACAGTGCCAGGTTTGTAAATGGAAAAAAAAATCACAAAAACTCACCCACATTTCTGGGTTTTGTTTTTTTCTATTAAAATAACCTGTTCCTCAGATGCCTCAGACAGGGAAACCTGTGAGCCTGTGGCCCTTGAGAGCAGAGTGTGTGAGTTCCGTGTGCTGCGGAATAGCCACTGTGAGATGAGTGATTGAAATTCTCTGTGGCATATGTAGAAATGCAGAGAGATAAAACAGGCTCAAAAACACAGGGAAAGACAACAAATGGAAGGAGCAGAGCAGAATTTGCTCCTGACAGCTGTTCTGTGCTGCTAACTGCTCTCTGCTGGTGAGACATGCTCAGGCACACCATTAGCTTCCTCAGCTCCACTTCTGAGTGCAGCAAAAAGGACATAAAACAATCCTCATTAGCCACAAACCTCCTTGTCTGCATGCAGATATGAATGTGCATTTGCATATGAATAATCACTCCTTAGCCATTGCTGGGTAG
>NW_008650003.1:5283-18060 GCF_000695815.1 Acanthisitta chloris | reverse complement strand
GGAAAGAGCTGGTCAGGCTCACACCAGCAGCTGTCTGGGCTAGGACAGGTTGGGGAACATCACTTTGCAGTTTGACCAACTCCAGCCATGAAACAGAGCATGTGGACTTTGGAAGACTTTGGAACTTCAGGTATTCCCACTCTGCCACTCAGTGTTTCAGCCAGGACATGCCCTGCAGCCTGAGCTGAAGCATTTGCACGTGACTGGTGAAGGATTTCTGGTCTCAGAACTGTGTTTTTGAAAGGAAAACAGGAAGGTAGACTCCTTATTGCTGTAACAGCTCAAAAGCAATATCTGACTTCACTTATTTCATAAATATTCAAAGAATGCTGATTTCCCATTATATCACAGAATTACTGAGGTTAGAAAATACCTCCAAGGCCATCAAGTCCAACCTGTGACCCATCACCACCTTGTCAACAAGACAGAGCACAAAGATCTGTGTCCAGCTGTGTCTTGAACACCCCCAGAAATGGTGACTCCACCACCTCCCTGGGCAGCACATTCCAGGGCCTGACAGCCCTTTCCATGGAGAAATTTCTCCTGAAATATTGATGCAATAATGACATCTATCTCTGGTACAATGCTCAATCTCCTCCAGTCACCCTTTGCTTCCCTTGCTACGTAGGTTTGGCAGCAAAGCTGTGCCTGACTTAGCAGAGAACAGTTTATGCCTAGCAGAGTTGTTCCACTGTTCAGCACCAGTTTTTGCAGTAAATTTCCTTTCCTTTTGACTGTTGACCAACAGAGAATTGCTACATATCATCGTCTTTTAAACACCATTAACCCGATGATGTACCAAACACAGAGAAGCCCATTAATTCACATATACATAATCAAAAAGTCATGCAAGCTAAATTAGATATACAGTGAGAGCAAGAGCTGCCATCTGTTCAAACTTTCTGAGGGCTAAAGTAACTGAGATGGAGCCAATTTTGGAGGCAATAATAGAATTATGCTGCGAAACTACAAGCTCTGTGTCCCACAGTTTATTCCCTTTCTCCTAAATTATTAGCCTAAATCACATGAATACAATCACATTCATCTATACATTGTTCTGCCTTATTTTGACTATAAAATCCCCCAACCTCTGTCAGGGAAATGTAGAACAGAATCCTTAGAGCAGCTGAAACAGCCCAGGAAAACGTCTCATTAATTTCCTGCCAGCAGTAATTTCAGATGGTTTATTTCCTTCCTTTCAATGGTCACTTGTTCAACATGAGCCACATCACTGTAAATCACCCAGCTGAGACCTGGGGGTGATCCCTGCAGTGCTGCTGTGCTTATGGACCTGGTGCTGTTCTACACAAACATGGAGTCCTAACTGCTCCACACCCCAAAAGCCACATCGAACCCAATGCTGGGGAGAGTCCTGAGCAAAACCACTGTTTGCTCTTAGGGACATTTAGTGCTTCAGACATGCAAATTTGCAGTGGAATAAAGCAGAGCTGAATGTTGCTGCTGGGGAGGAGAGTGGCTCTGCTTCCCCCGAGTTGCTGCAGCTGAGCACTATCCCCAACCTATGGCTGTGTCTGTGGTGCTGAGCCCTGTGCCCAGGCCCCTATGCCCCTGAACCCAACACCCACTGATGGACTGGCAGCTCCTGCAGGGCCAAGCACACGTGGGACAGTCCATTTTCAACACTCCAAAGCTCTGGAACTGGAAGGGAGGCTATTTCTTGAGGGAAAGCACTTGGCTGTGCTGGAACTTTGTGGTGATGGAGGCACTGAGCATCCCCCCAGGGTGTGTGTTCCAGCATCCACGTGTGAACCAGCATTTATTACCTCTCTGAACTGGTTCTGACCCATCTGAGCAGCCTCTCTGTGACCTGGGGATAGCAGGGGTGAGTGCAGCAGAGGTTTTGGGGTGTCGAGCCTTTGGTGAGCTCACATACACACACAGACTGACGACACTGCTGTTCTTTATCTCCTCACTTGCTAAATCAAGACACCAGCAAAGGGATAAGGATATCTGCTCAAAAGCCCATTTACTGCTTGGAAATTAAACCACAGATTAGGAGCCTAATCCTCCTCTGTTCAACACTGTGAGAAAGGGATGGTTCCCTTGTGTGGGTCAGAGAATCACAGAGTTGCTAAGATTGGATAAGGCCTCTAAGATCATCAAGTCCAACCCTCAACCTGGCACCAACCTGGGTCCCCAGCCTGGATTTGGCAGGTGTCAGAGGGCACTAACCTAGGAACCTCAGGCATGGATTGCAATTTGGATCAGGAAGATGCAAATCTCAGAGTGGGAAGCAGCTCCACACTTACTCCATCAGTTCCCTTGGCTTTGTGGCAACAAAGGCAGAGTTTGAAAAGAAGACCCAAGGCAAAGACTCAGAGCCTGTGGGAGTGGGTGCCCTGCCAACTCTCTGTTGGGGTGTGCCCAGAGCAGCAGAGCAATGCATGGGACTGGGACAGCCACAGCCCAGGACACAGCACCTAGCCTGGAGCTATTCTTGGGCTTGTGGTGACCCAAGGGCAGAGCCTGGCACCTGGCCCTGTGAAACCTCACCCCATGTCCATCACTTCGTCCCCCTGCAGAGCCTTTCTGGCCTCCAGCAGATCAACACACCTGCCCAGCTTGGTGTCATCTGCAACTGACTGAAGGAACACTTGATCCCCTCACCCAAAGCATCCATAAGGATATAAAAAACCAAGTTCCTCCTCCTGCTCTATGTGACTGTGGTTCATCCCAGACCAGGGGCTGGACCTGCACATTGTTCTTTTAATGCTTCAACATCTTTTTAACTTCCTTCCCCCTCCACTGCAGAGTCAAACCCTGACAGCCATGGCTTTTTCATTACAAATCTGTTCCCATTAGAAGCCTCTGGTCTCAATATTCCTCCAGGAAACAATACATCTGAACAACAACCTGACCACAGAACACTTGATCCCTGACACAAACATATTGCCAGGACACTGAGGAATAGCAGGTGATATGTCACCCTCCCTCTGAATTCCAATTGCCAGTGGTATTTCCTGAGCAGAGAGAGAAAGTGAGTGGGGTTGTGCTGCCAGAAGGGTTTGGGTGTGTGACCTCAGCTTGGAGCAGAGCCAGGAGCCTGCTTGGAATGGCAATGGCTGCAGCATTTATCTTGTGTGCTCAAGACATGCATCTCTTCCAACCTCAGCCTTGACTTTCCTCCTGAAGAGCAATCTCTGCCATCACAAAGCATTTTTCCCCCTGTATTTTTATCCACAGTGCATTATCTCTCTCATTTTTCAGGAATCCTCTCCCTGAGGCTGTTGTACATTTCTTTGTGCAGGGTTGGAGATGGAGAGGGAGTCAGATCATGGTGTGTGCCATAAAAACTGGGGCTGAGGAGAGTTCATTTCAGCCTCTTGGAGAGCCACACGAGATGCCGTAGCAGCTGAGATATGTTAGCCAGCATAGAAACGGTCCCAAATCAGCCCAGCAAGGATGTCTGGCATTTCCCATAGATATTTATGATTCTGTGGAATTAGCAAATCATATTTAAGTGTCTTTTTAGCCTCCAAACAAAACTAAAGCAGGAGCAGCATTGTAAATCTACAACACTGAAAACGAGCCAAGGGAATAACAAACCCTGTTCAAAGATGAATTTCCAATGGGATGTGGCAAGAAATTAATCCAGTGTGACTTGGGTAATCAACACAACAGCTCCAGTTTACCCAGAATGGGAGTGTGACTTTACTTCTGAGGGAAGTTGGAGGGCAAACTGTCAACAAACCCATTGAGGGCGAATTGCTGGGGACAACACAAGTGTGTCTGGCAGGGGCTGGACTGGTCCATACAGAGAAAGGATTTAATTCCCCAATAAATGGATTTAATCTCCAGGCCACCAGAGCCTTGCCAGGTCCCCAGAGGGTCACAGGGTCTCGTGTCCCCAAGTCCTACAGTCAAAGAGGTTCAGATTTCTCCCTCCTCTCTGTGTCTCTGCCATAATCCTGGTTCCTCCCTACCATCACTGCATTTCCCAAGCCACACTGTATTTCTCTTCCTTGACTTTCCCTCTGTGTCACCCTGTGCTGTTCTTGTTAATTCTGAACATAGTCCAAGGACACCTGAATCTCTCCCCCCGGCTGGTGACAGTACTAGGCCAGAGAGGGATGCAAGGACTCACAGACACTGTCACTGACAACTTCCAATTACAAAAGCTGCTAAAAATCCTCAAATAAAATGTGATTTAAGATGGTTTATTTTTTCCCCAAGAAATTAGTGAGCATAACAACCAGCTGACAAACAAATGGAGATGCAAATAACAAGGACTCTGTAGCAGAGGCCTAGGATCTCTGACTGTTGGGACAGTAAAGGTTGCCACCATGGTGAAAATAAATGACATTTCTGCATTGTCTGTGAGTCAGGAACTGAGAAGTCACAGCTGAGGGAAAAAACCTATACAATTCTATTAGCTGTTATGGATCTGTAGGTTCAAACACACCATTTATCATCCCAGTCCCACCTAAAATGAAAAGCAATACATGAAGCTAATTGAATACCATTGCCAGCAATTAACTGCTCCCCAGAGGGTTAGATTTCCCAGGATAAAAGAGTGGATGCCATTCAGAGCAGAACACATGGATATGGGGCACCACGGAGGAGCATTGCTGGGGCCCAGCTGTGTCCTGCTCTGGAGCCCAGCACAACATAGATGTGACCTGTTGGAATGAGCCCAGAGGAACATGCTCTGAGGGCTGGAGCTCCTCTGCCATGGAGCCAGGCTGGGAGAGCCAGGACGGCTCAGGCTGGAGAGGAGAATTTCCAGGGACACCTTAGAGCTCCTTCCAGGGCCTAAAGGGGCTCCAAGAGGGCTGCAGAGGGACTTGGGGCAAGGGATGGAGGGACAGGACAAGGGGGAATGGCTTTAAGATAAGGGAGGGTAGATTTAAATTAGATATGGGGAAGGAATTGTTCCCTGTGAAGGTGGTGAGGCACTTGCACAGGTTGCCCAGAGCAGCTGTAGCTGCTCCCTCCCTAGGAGTGTTCCAGGCCAGGTTGGATGGGGCTTGGAGCAACCTGGGCTAGTGGAAAGTGTCCCATGGCAGGGGTTGGAACGAGATGAGCTTTAATGTCTGTGATCCCATGGCTCTGTGACCAGGGCTCAGTTTCCAGCCCTGCCCTAACTGAAGGCCCAGATGTGTCTGAGCTTTGAGACAGCTCAGGGTGTCCCTGGCACATGGGATGGCCTGTTCTGCCCAGGCTGTGTGACACTGATTAATCACTTTATCCCTGCAGTGCACTGCAAGTGCTGTTCCAGCATCCAAGCTCTCTCTGGCTGCACCAGGAGCATCGATGCTTTCCAGGCTCAGCAGCAGCAGCAGAGAATGAAAGCTGAAGCCTGGGTTCTCTGGGGACTGTGCTGGATGGATTAAACACACTTTTCAAATGCTCTTCTGAAGCTTCCAGCCAGGAGAAAAGCAGCAGCTCCAATCTCTGTGCTCTGCTTTATCAGCTGGAAGCAGCTGATGCATTATGCATTCAGGGAGCCATAGGTGTGTGTGTCACTCCACAAAAGGGAAGCTGGAGCTCAGCTCTGCCCAGCACAGCCATGGGCAGGCAAGAGGCAGCTCCTGGGCCAAGGAGCCTCATGGAAGCAAAGGGAGCTCAGGATGCCTTGAGTCAGAGTTTCTCACCCAGCACAGCCACATGTGGCTGAAGGGGAACCTGGAGCAGTGAGTCCCTAAGTCACCTCTCAGAGTGGCTGCCAAGCAGAGAATCACTTAGCTTGGAAATGACCTATGTGATCATCAAGTCCAGCCATTAACCTCCAGCAGCCCATGCTGCGCTGGCTGGGCAGCACAGGTCACAGCTGGGCATTGGGTTGGCTGCTGTTTGCCCAGCAGCTCCAACCTGCCAGATATGCAGCTGTCTCTGGGTACACTCAGTGCAAGAGCTTTCATGTTGCTGCATGGAGGGGATGCAGGTTAAGAACCAGCAGTGGTAGGTTCATGCAAGGAGAACAAGGTCCAACCTTTGACAAACACCCCCATGGGCACTAAAGCCTGTTCCCAAGTGCCACATCTACTCATTTGAACACTTTCAGAGATGTTTCCTGTTGGAGAATGGCTAAGAGAGTGGGGACATAATCCTGGGGAAGGCCAAAAGAGCTAGGCCGCAGTCCCCTGGGAACGTACAGACACAGTCCTGGGAACGCACCTGGGAATGCAGTGTGTACAAGCAAGGCTCTGGAGATAGTAACTTACATATAGATAGGGAGTAACTCAGCTGGGCAGATGGCAGATGGCAGGGGTAACTCGTCCTTGAGGGCGAGACAAACAAGTTCGAGACAAACAGCTAGGAATGCACCCAAGCCTGGGAAAGCAGGAGATAAGCCTCACAGCTGCAGCTGCAAGTAGGGAGGGTACCTGAATGCTATCTCTAGAGCTTAGCCAATTAAAAATGATTGATAATTGTATGCCTGTCCTGCACTGTATAAGAAAGAGCCTGTTGGACAATAAAGTTGGAGCTTGCTGTATCACCCATACGGAGTCGGCCGCTTGCTTCCCCGTGCGGAACCTTCACCTTTCCAAACAGTTTCCCACACCCTTGGCCTTTGTGACAGAGACACTTCATAGAATCAGAGAATCACAGAATCTCCTGAGCTGAAAGGGATCCACAAGGATCACCAGTCCAGCTCCTGCACAGACACCCCAATGATCTACCCTGTGGCTGAGAGCATTGGCCAAACACTCCTTGAGCTCTGTCAGGCTTGGGGCTGTGACCACTGCCCTGGGGAGGTGTTCCAGTGCCCAAACACCCTCTGGGGGAAGAACCTTTGCCTAATATCAAGCCTAACCCTCCCCTTACACAGCCCCAGCTGTTCCCTGGGTCCTATCCCTGGCACACAGAGCAGAGATGGTACTGCCCCTCAGGAGGAAGTTGCAGAGCCCTGAGTTGTCCCCTCAACCTTCCCTTCTTTACCTCTGATATCTGCCATATGAGGGGTTACCTTTTAAAACCAGATGGGAACTCTTGATAGATATAAATAACCAGCTTTTACATACATCTTTCTCATCTTGATTCCTTGCGTTGAAAAGTCCTTGGCTTTTATTTCATTTCTACATGCTCTGAAGTGCTGGTTGTCAATGACGAATGCTTAAATGGGCCTGAGAGTAATGTTCGAAAGGAGATGAAGCAAATAGCCTTAAGTGCTCTCTTTAAAAAGGAAATAACAATTATCAGTGTCTGAAGGAAAATAACATATAAAAGTGATGCAAACTCTTTGCAGTGGTTATAATCTGAAAGACCAGAATGGGGGAAAACGAAGCACTCACATTTAGCCAATTAGCTCAATAAAGAGATACTGTTATGGTGAGATGCTGCAGAGGTGCACAGTCTGCCAGGAGTGATGTTACTGTGGTTCAAAAGCAGCCAGAGGAGGGAGGTGAGGTTCCCAGAGGGTTGGGCAGTGACACCAGGGATGACCAGCTCCCTAGTGATGTGAGGGGAAGGTTTCCATGTTCATATCCATGAGGAGGATTTTTGACTCAAGAGATGCCACTGACTGGGATCAGACTGCAAGTACCATGAAGCAGCAGCTTATGGGAAGAAGAAGAGGAAGTTCTGTACCTTCTACTCCTAAATCAATCACAACTGATGGAAGGTGGAAGTGATAAGAGACTATCCCTGGGGCTGGAAGGAGATGATAGCAAAGAAATCACAATCCCATTCTGCACTACTCCTTCCCCTCCCTGGCCTGGCACAGACCCTGCTGATTGACTTCTTTACTCCATCCTCTTGCTGAAAAAGCTAAATTAAAATGCTTCCACAGGAAACAAGCCTCAATGAGAGGTTCCGGCTGATGGGGAATACCCATTTTGACAGAGCTCCATCCCCAGCCCATCCTGGGTCCTGTGCTGTGCCTGTGCCTCCATGTGCTTCACAGTCAATTAGGGAGCGTCACACTCCTGCCAGGAGAGCCATGAGCTCCTCTCCTCCTGGGCCACATATCTGCTGAGTTGCTAGACATGAATGGGAGTTGGACTTGCTCCTATCCCATAATAAGACGTACTGCAGGATGTTGACCTGATCTGCCTAGAGCTATGGTATATTGTGTCACATCAAACCTAAAACCTCAATAATCAGTTACAAATCATTATGACTGAAGCTCATCAAAGGCCTAGAGATTGTTCCAAGCTGCTTGTGAGGCAAAATAGCATTGTACGTGCCAAAATCTACATTTGTATCATTCTGCTATTGATTCCCTGTGCAGGAGGAGTCATTGAGCCACCCACAGCAAGTGGAGGAAGCTAGAAAACTGCTGAGGAGGCCAAAGGATGATGTGAAGAGACTGCTCAGGCCCTTGGGGTAAAGGAGCTGAAGAGTTTTGCTGGATGAAGCTCAAAGATTGTGTCCACTCTGTTCTTGGTGTTCCAGAGGTGCAAGGGCAAATCCCCTGCAGGATCACCACACCCAGCTTGGGGTGCTGTGGAAGGGAGGGATGTCCCTGCTGGAAGGACACCAGGGAAACCAGGGACCTTGGTGGCTCCTGCCCAGGTGCTGTGCGCGGGAGCTCTGCAGCAGAGTATCAGAGAGTCATAAAACTCACAGAATCCCAGGATGGTTTGGGTTGGAAGGACCCTAAAGTTCACCATGTTCCACCCCCTGCCATGACCAGGAATACCTTCCACTAGCCCAGGTTGCTCCAAGCCCCATCCAGCCTGGCCTGGAACACTCCCAGGGATGGAGCAGCCACAGCTTCTCTGGGCAACCCGTGCCAGTGCCTCAGCACCCTCACAAGGAACCATTCCTTCCCAATATCCTTTCTGTTCCTGCCCTCTGGCAATGTGAGCCATTCCCTGTGTCCTGTCCCTCCATCCCCAAGTCTTTCCTATCTCCCCAGGAGAACACCTGGTTGCTGAGCAGGGGATGAAGCCTGGGGAGAAGCAGCACTTTGGGATTAAGCACTGCTCTGGGTTGTTGTTTTGCTGCTTTGATTTCTTTTGCTTTGCTTTGCTTTGTTATGTTCATTTGTGGATCTTCTGAGCCCACTTAAAGGGAGCAGCAAAATGCAGGTACAAGGAATGACACAGTGTCTCCGGGATAAGATTAGAGCCCCCTTAATGGACCCTCAGAGCAATGGAGTAAATACAGGAAGAAAATCCAGAAGGTTACACAATACCTTTAGAAATACTTTTATTCCTCGTATTTATAATGTTTCCTCGCAATGCAATTCCACAAAGCCATTAAACACAAACACCATAACTTGTGTAAACTTCCAGGAAAATGTTTTCCTTCCAGCCTGGTAATAAATGTCCATGTGAAATGCATTTAAATTTAAATAACACTTTCAATCCAACAAGTAATGCCAGAAATGACATTTTGAAGAGTTATAGTGGGAGAGTCTGTGCAGAAATCAGATGCAGAATGAAAAGGAGAACATTGTAAAGCAGCTGCTGATCATAGGAACTGCGGCTTGGGGGAGATGTATTTTTTGGGAAAAAAAGCAGTTGGAGCAGAACAAAAACAATGGGTTTTGTTGCCAACATGGCCCATGTAGCATCATCCCCTCTGCCTTGGGTGAGGGAGGGCTGGCAAGGAGGGCAGCTCCTTCCCCCCCCAGGAGTGCCATCAATGCTGGAAAGTGCCCTCTGCTCTGTCCCTGTGGCCCAAAGCTCTTCCTCTTCGCCGCAGGTATTCACACAGGCTGGTATTCAGATTTGTCCTTATGAAAGCTGCTGCCTCATCTCAGGTTCCTTCCCAGCCACATCCTGGTCTAACTCACCCACTTGAGTAGCCATCAGTGTTTGAGGCACAGCAACACATTAACTCCTTCCTGCCAGGCTATAACAAACCTGAGACACCTTGTGACACACTACTTAAAATACTGACACGGTTACTGAGTCAAAACCTCCTTCACAGCTGCACAACTGCACTGCAATCCTCTTCTCTTCCTTTTCCCCTCTGCCTTTCCCCAGTGGTGTTCAGTTTCCAGTGGCAAAGGCTGTGCCACAGTGTGGGTGTCATGGGAAATACAGCAGTAACAGGACTCTTTGCCCCACACTGTGCTGTATCTTACAGCACATTTATCACTGCCTGGCCAGGGAGCTTCCCATGGCACTGAGCACTGCACCCAGCTCAGCTCACCTGGCCTGGGGCTCCAATCTGCTGCCAGACAGAGGGCACAAAGGTGGGGAAGGAAGGCAACATCAGAGAGGAAAGAAGGCAACAGGAAGCTCCGACACGGTTTTGTACACTTTTGACAACACTGAGAGTGATCCTCCCTCTCTTCATCCATCAGCTGGTGGGAGCATTTCCAGGCCCTGGGACTGGAGCCACACCTCACTCGGTGCTACAAGAGGTGTTAGCGTTTGTGGTCATGTTAGAGAAATGTTCTGCTGCTTATTTGACTAGAGCTGAGCTCTGAGTCACGAGTGTTCATGTCACTCTCTCCTCACTAGCTGTTGTCCTCACCCCTCAGGCAAAACCCAGTCACAGCTCCTCATGAGTAAAGCATGGAGGGTGTGCTGAGGCCAGTCTGGCTGCAGGATGTGGCTCAGAGGGAGGTGTCCTTGGCTGTGAGGGTGCTGAGGCACTGGCACAGGTTGCCCAGAGAAGCTGTGGCTGCTCCATCCCTGGGAGTGCTCCAGGCCAGGCTGGATGGGCCTTGGAGCAACCTGGGCTAGTGGAAGGTGTCCCTGTCCCCCATGGCAGGGGTGGAACATGATGAACTTTAAGGCCCTTCCAACCCAAACCATTCTATATTTATGATTCTCCTATCATGCTCTCTCCCTCTGCACACTCTGAGCTCTTGCACTTTGCTAATGCTCATTCCTTGGTGGCTAACCCTCACCCGTGAGTCCCATGAGCTAACTGGTGCCAGTGGCTTTGCTTCCCTTTACCCACAGGTCAGTGTGTCACCACTGCAATGAAGCAAATGGACCCAGACAGCCCCAGCATGAGCTCCTAACCCACATCAGTTCCAATTCCCTTTGTTCATGACTGAATCACTTCAACAAGTTACTTCATCTGAAAGGTTCAGGAATTAGAAGCAGCAAGATGTATTAGATCATGCAATACATGTTCTTGCCAATGCAGAGTGTGTTCCCCTGAGTCCATTCCACAGGAACTTTTTTAATAGACTCCGATTAAAAGAGTTTTTGACACAGTCCCTGAGGAGCTGCTCAGGCTCAGAGTGAATCGCAGCTGCACTGGCACAGCCAAAGAGGGAAATGGTAATGCACAACTCTATATCCTCCCTATTTCCTTGGCAAAGCTTTTCTGGATTTAAGCAATTTCCAAGCAGCTTTGAGACCAAAGAGCAGTGTAATTCCTAAACCTGCACTCAGTGAATCAGGAGCCATTAAAGATGTGGCAGAGACTTAGTTCATTACATATCAGTGTTAAATTGTAGCTTTGGTTGTCATATTTCTTCTGCAGTACAATTTCAATGTTGATTACTTGTAAAACAGGACACAGGTGATTTGAAACCTGGCTGGGAGGAGCTGTGTCCCCATGGAAGGGAGCAGACAGCTCATGATCCATGGGAACACAAACCTGTGGTGAACAGGCAATTTACTCTCATAAATAATTCCAGTAAACTCCAGTTTAGTCTTTTCTCACACAGTGCTCCACTTTCCCTGGAAGTGCTGAGAACTGACAGCTCAATTCTCACCCTGGAACACTCTTCATGCAAGGGGAATAGAAACTGTAATCACGAATTAAACTTCCTTTACCTTTCTCCACTGGTTTTGCCTGGAAAGGTTTTTCTCAGGTAACCTGCAGCACTCAGAGCCAAGAGTGTCTGGTACAGCATGATACTTTAGTCAACATTCCCACATTAATCTGTGAATCAGAAGATTTTTACCTCTGATGTCTGCACATATCTGCAACAGACACATTGCCTGGTAGAGAAGCAGCCAACAAGGACTTTTCCCCTCTCCCTCTCTCTCAGAAGTGGCACACAACAGGATGACTAGACTACCATATAAACTATTAGCAATTGTAACATTTTCTACTCTAATTGTTTAGAAATTGGATTAAAGTGTTTCAAAACAACACGTCAAGCAACAATCAGTTGAAGATGCTGTGTTGGGGAGTTGGGGGTGTTCACCTGGAGGAGAGAAGCTTCAGGGATACCTTACAGCCCCTTCCAGTGCCTAAAGGGCTCCGAGAGAGCTGCAGAGGGACTTAGGACAAGGGATGGAGGGACAGAACACAGGGAATGGCTTCTCATTGCCAGAGGGCAGGGACAGATGGGATATTGGGAAGGAATTCGACAACAAACCTGACTCCTAACGTGTCTGAAGGACAACACCTGGTAGGGACTGCACATAGCAACACTAATGCACTGACTGCTCACAGCAGCACTAATGCAGCAGCAGCTCATGTGACAGCTCCTTCCTGCAGTCTGGGGAATGTTTATGTCCTTGGGCATTTTTGCTTGCTCAGCAATATTGTGGCACTGAGCTGTAACCCTCAGAGTCAGTGGCACTGCATCTCCTTCCTCCTCTCTCCCAGCTTTGCTCTGGCTAAGCCATGGTAAAACCAGTGAAGGGGATGGACAGAACTGACTGGAGATTTCAGTGAAGATGCCTACTAGGTGGTTTTGCTTTGCTAAATGTGTCCTAGTAATAACAGCCCTCGGCAGCCACCACCATGCTCCTGGTGGGAGAAAACCCCTGAGGATTTCACACATGATCTGCAGTGGAGTTCACTCTTGCCTGGTTTTCTCATTGCAAAGGAACATGCTTGCAGATGTGCTTTGTCTCCTGCACAGGGTCTGTTTGTCTAGGTTGCAGCCAGAGCTGTGTCCCTCTGTGCTGCGTCCGCCTGTAAGCCTCACTGGGATTTCCA
>NW_008650003.1:0-5267 GCF_000695815.1 Acanthisitta chloris | reverse complement strand
CCTGCTCCTATTGCCCTTTAAATCTCTCTCTTGCCATCCCTGATTTGTCTCTTGTTCAGAGTCTTGTTCTTCTCTTGTTCAGAATCTTGTTTTTCTCTATTATCCCATCATTATCTCTGGTAGAAAAGCTCTGCTGTCCTTTCAAGCACATCCTTTGCCCTAGGACTAGATTTCATCTTGTGCTTCCCAATGTTATTCGTGTTTTCTTTCCCTGCAACATCCATTTGAGAGCTTTAAAGCTTAAAACACTGAACTCCCTCCTTTTCAGGAGTCCCACTTGTTCTGGTCACTTTTTTCCATTATAATCCCTTCTTAGAGTAATTTGTGGGAAAATTGCTCCTGCCATTAGCATAATCCATCCCTTCAGCTTTCACAGGGAGCATTGCAAGGACTTTTCCAAGTGCTAAATCAGCAGAGAGAGAACTGTCCCTTGGAGGCAGGTTTGACCTTTGCTGGGTGGGTTATTTGCAGCCCTGGGGAAGACACAATTCTTTAGACCCAATTATGGCAGGACCCTGCTGCACCAGTAAAGAGCTTCCCGATTTTCTATCCTTTCCCAGTCTCTTGTTCTCCCTCAGTGACTAACAAAGGAGTGAATGCACAGCCCTTCACTGTGTGTGATGCTGAGGGAAACAGAAAGGTTCTCTCCTGGAGCACAGCAGTTAGGAATCTTTGAGGTCACTTATTCCAGTTACTCAGTCAGAGCCTATCCCAAGAAATAATCAGATTCCATGCACAAATGAGTTTGCAGTGCAGAACTTTTCCAGAGCCCCAGACCCAGGCAGGAGACACTTGGGTCGCTGCAAACCTCTATATGGAAGAATCATATTACAAGTGCTCCCAGAGACAACTGCATGTCACCCTGCTGAGTCAGCCTGGCACACTGCTGAAGCTCACCTGGCACACTCAAGTCTGTTTGGTAAAATCCTGGTACAGCAGTGCCAGGAGGACCTTGCCCACCAGAGCAGAGCCTGTGCAGGCAGAGGTGGCAGGAGAGCACAGAGCCCCACAGGTGCCACAGAGGCACTTGCTGTGCACATCTTTTCCCAGCGAACAGAGCTTGATATTCTCTTATGGAAAAGAATAAAAACAAATGTGCCTCTGGTGCATTGGTTCTGCTGCTTCATCATTTATTTTCTGTGCTATAAAGAAGCTCTTCTCCCTCCCCAGACAGCAGCTGTGGCAGTTGGGATTGCTGGTATATGAGAGCTCTGAGACTGTGTTCAGCACTCCTGTCCTGCTGTCACCTGCCTCACATCAGCCTCTCGCTGCCTTTGTCACACAGACGAATCTGTGGCTCTAATTCCTTCTCATATGCTTGTTTTTCTCAGCTGTGACAGTTCTTCATCTGGTTTTGTGGGATTTTTAACTTGAACTTCATAAGCTCCTAAATTGGCACATTCTCATGTTGTGATTTAATTCTCCATGTCAGGGCTGTCACCTTTGGAAAGATTTCTCCCAAGTTTGATGGCTCAGTGCAGCAGCAGATTGCTGGGGAGAGGGAGAGGAACAAATTGTGTCTCGGGATAGGCTGTTGAAGGTTTCTGCAGCTGTTGGGGTCTGAGGCTCTGACTGCACACACCTCAGTCCCAGCTGCAGGAAGGCCAGGGCATGCTGCACTGTGCTGGGGCTGTGCACACACATTCTGGGGCTTGTTTACAGTGAGGTGAACACAATGCAGTGCAATTAGAGTCTGGAACTGTGAAAAGGGTAGAGAAATACTGGGGAGGAAAGGAATAATACAATCGTTTAGGTTGGAGGAAACCTCTTAGGCCATTGAGTCCAAACATTAGATCATCTGGTCCAACCAGTCCATGGGAGATAAGAAAATCCCATTCTAAAGGGCACAAGGAAGAGTTAAAGCAACTTGTCATGTGGACCATGAGATGTTTTAAGCTGAGAAACGGTGGAAACCAGAGATGGAGGAGAGAAGCCAGAGACAAACATCTGGAGAATGAAACATGGGATGCAGCAAGAGGCAACTGACCAGCTAGGAGTGTCCAAACCCCAGTATGGAATCTCAGTGGGAAGCAGCAGCCCCAGTTGGGTTTGGAGAAGGAGAAGTTCTTACAGGGAAATGCAAATGCACCCAGAAAGAGGGTGGTGGGAGGCTGCCCAAGCAGGACATCAGAGACGTCAGAGATGCATCCTGGGAGGACACGGCCCCAAGAAGACACAGGGTGCAGGCAAGGACATACATGAGCTGCACAGGAACAGCTCTCATCCCTCTGAACCTTCAGCAGGTTGTGCTGCACACTGGAAAATAAATAAACCAGCAAAACCATAGCAAAGAGCCCTGGAAGAATGGTGTGGTGTCTCCAGCACATGGTGCTGCTTGGAGCTCTCACCAAGCTCAGCAATTCAACTATCTCTCATTCCAACAGGATCTCTAAAAGTGAAAGTGTTCTTGGAAATGATAAATAAAACTTCATTATCCTGACAGATAATGCATTAAAGTGTAACAACATTTTCTTTATTAGATTCCTAGCTGGTGAAATGAGGATCATCCATCCCAATCTGCTCCATAGGACCTGGCCCAGTGCTGGCTCTGTGCACACCCTGTGCAGAGAGGGTGGAACCTGGTGGAGTCTTGGGTGAACTGAGCGTGTTTGGCTTTTTCTGAAGCTCAACCAGCTGTGTGTGCACTGACTGCACTCAAACTCTAAAGCCACGGGAGGCCCAGGGGACAGAGAGATGGAGAGAGGAATCCTGAGCTGACAGACCTAGCTGGGAAGCTGCTGGGCAAAGAAAGACCCTTTTGAGAGGGTGCTTAAAGGGGAAAAAACACACTTCACTATCACTGATAGCACAGTTACCTACTCAGAAGAAGGTCTTTAGAATAAGATCAAGAAGATCCTCTTCTCCTGGGCACAAGGGTGGAGGTCCCAGGGGGAGATCCCAGGCTCTTTGAGGCCTGCAGCTCCCCAACACTCCTTTCCTTGGCATGGTTCCCTTGGAGCAGCCAGGAAAGTGTCCCTGCCCATGGCAGGGGCTGGAACAATATGGGCTTTAAGGTCCCTTCAACCCAAACCAGTCTGTGACTCTATGATTCCGTAATTCAGGTGTGTAAATGCCTCCAGACCCATATTGACCTCTTGAGGTTCAACACATTCCAATCTCAGGAAGCGCCTGGAGAGGACTGGAGAGTGTCCAGCCTGGGTGAGATGTGTGCTGGATTCCCAAGCAGCACATCTGTGTTTCACTCCTTCACTGCCACTCATGGCTCCAAACAAAAGGCAAAGGTCATTGATCCAAACTCCTTGTTACTAAAACCTTGCAGAAACCTGATATTCAGGAGAGCAATTGGCATTTCTTCCTATCTGTCTCAGGTATTATTTACTGCCCATGGAAGGAGCTGCAGCCCATTAATTCTGTGGGTATCCCTAATTATGTCTGAGGATAATACCAAGGACAATTGAAACAAAATTACTGTAATTTTAAATCAAAACTCCTCCATGTTTGAAATTATTAAAAGGCTGTGTGTAAATATCATCATGTTTTGATTCATTTTCCCATGAAATTTGAGTTGAATCATTTTCTCTAGCAGGAGATGCTAATAGCGATGTTGGGAAATTGAACACTGAGGTTTGACTCCGAGGCAATAAATCAGCACAGCAAAAAGGTGAAGGGTTGTGCATTATGGAAACATTTCCCAAGATAATTACAAGTTGGAGGCAGGTGTTGATTGAGTGGGAAATATTATTGGCTAGACAAGGCAGGATCCACAATGGAGATAATCAGGTGAAGTGTCGCATGGGGATGATAAGAATAGTCTGTTAAACACTCAAAATAACCCTCAGAGTACATGCAGAGTGGTGCACCGACCCAGAGCTCACACCAAACATGCCCCTGACAGCAGCCCATGGGCAGGAGCAGTCTTGGACAGAGATACACCAACCTGTCACTCACCACCTCCTGCTCCAGAGCTCTGTGCCAAGCTCCACAGCTCCGGGGCTGAGGCTAGGCAAGGATGTGCAGTGCTTCACATCACTCTGGGGGCACCAGCCCAGGCATTGACAATGAAACCACTGAGCCAAGGACATGCCTGATAGGACACAACTCAGCCCTGGAAGTTTTGGAATATGTTTTTCCAGCGGGAGGAATAGGTTTGATGGCAGAGATAAAGCTGCTGGTTTTGGCTGTGTTCTGCCAGTGTTGGACACACAGGAACAGAGAGGAAGCAGTGTGACAGCAGAGAGAAGTGTTGGAAGGACACCCAGAACCTTCCTCTCCTGATTCCAAGCTGCATTGCAGAGATGAAACCGGCACTGGATAGACAACTCGGAGCTGAACCCAGGGCTGGAGCTCATCTGCCATGGAGCCAGGCTGGGACAGCTGGGAATGTTCAGCCTGGAGAAAAGAAGCCTCAGAGAGACTTTAGAGCCCCTCCCAGTGCCTAAAGGGGCTCCAAGAGAGCTGCAGAGGGACCTGGGACAAGAGCCTGGAGGGACAGGACATAGGAAAGGGCTTCCCATTGACCAGGGGCAGGGATAGATGGGATACTGGGAGGGAATTGTTCACTCTGAGGGTGGTGAGACACTGGCACAGGTTGCCCAGAGAGGCTGTGGACTGCCCTTTTCTCCTTCAGCTCAAGGCCATTCCCCCTTGCCTTTAGTCCTGTTCAATCTTGTATCAGCTGCTGATTTCATGATTCTGAAATGCTTAGGAACAAAAGTGACCTTTTGGGTCATTTTCCCAAGCTCCAGGAGGCAATGAAGTCCTTACCAGAGACACCTCCCAGGAAACAACTGAAAAGACAACTCTGTTCTGCCAAACCCTTCCAGTCATCTCATTAAGTCTGAATAAATATGAGAATCTAATATTAATTTCATTTTCATATATCCAAATTAGGAGCAGCAGTGAAGGAATAACATAATCTGATTAAACAAATTAGAATCATGCTGCTAAAATTGCCCTCTGGTATTTATCTGTTTTCAGCTGCTGCAGCTTACAAAAGTTTGCAAAACGAAGTCCCCCAAGTGCTAAGGAACTTCTTCCCTGTGCTGCTCCCCAGGATGCTCCAGCTGGGAGGGCTATGAGGGCAGAGACTCCAGTTCCAGAGTCCAGCCCTGCATATGATATTTCACTTTGATCCTGCTCCAGGTCAAGGTGGAAAAGGGAAAGTTGGGCTAAAGGCTGATGTTTGCTCTCCTCAACATCCACTGTCCTGCCAGGGAATGGCTGGTGGTCCATGCCAGGACTCAGGTGGGGAGACTCCTTAAAGTGAGATTACACCATCCCTTCACATCCCTGGGAGTGTTCCAGGC
>NW_008650002.1:25146-28197 GCF_000695815.1 Acanthisitta chloris | reverse complement strand
CTCACTGCTGGTTTCAACTCCTTCCCCCTCCAACCTGTAGGTATGTTTGGGGTTGCCATGGCCCAGACGCCTCACTGCTGGTTTCAACTCCTTCCCCCTCCAACCTGTAGGTATGTTTGGGGTTGCCATGGCCCAGACGCAGAACCTTGCGCTTCATTTTGTTAAACTTCATGAGGTTTACCCCAACTCTCCTCTCAAGCCTGTCAAGGTCCCTCTGGATGGCACATCCCTTCCCTTCCCCACCCCCATATTATCTCATTTTTCTTTATAAAGGCAGAGTGTTTTGTTTACTTGAAATCATTCTCTTTAGAAGTTTATCACATTTCTTGGGAAATAAAAAAAAAGGTTAGGTAGGTTAGCTAACAGAATAGCAATTTGTCTGTGGTGTTTCAGCAAATGTAACAGTTTTCTTCTGTGCCACCAGTTTATTTCAGTTGTGGGAATACAACCAACCAATAAGTTTCTGAAGCAAGAGTGGAAGAAAACCCCCATAAAACAAAATCCATTTGTAAGCATAGTATCAATCAGCACTGCTGTAGTCAAAAAAAGACAGATTTTTCTCATAGTTAAAAAAAGAGTGTCAGATTATTACAGACCCAGGAGTTAAGCGTGCTAAAGGCAAAATCCAAGATCAATGTGACTATTTCTATGGGAATTTAACACATGAAGAAAGAACTTCATAGCATATTTCAATTAAAGGGATTCACTCTAGGATGAGACACAGGTGCATATGTGACAGTATCATGTTATGGAGAAGACAGATCCTTTCCTTGCACCTGGTGCTTTGCTGAAGGATGGTGATTGCTGAGTGAACTATCACCTCTTGGGAACAACTGCATACCATGCAGTGGTTTCATAGATCTTCTGGACTCATCCTATTTCTGAACAGAGAGTTTCACCTTGTATGCTTAGGTGGTAAGGGGCTGAGGATGGGTAGTTGTTAATTGACATGGTCATTAACATGTGAATTGATTTCGTTGTATGAAGGGACTGGCCTTACTAGAGGTGCTTCTCTTGAGTCTAAAACACTGGAGATAAGACTCAGGTTCCTAAACACAGGCTTATTCTACCTTGTGAGGTGCTCTGCTGTATGATCTGGGATCTTCCCTACCTGTGACTGACCTATCTTCCTCCTCCTGCTTTACCCTTCCGATGTGCAGTGTCCTCTGCAAAAGTGGCTCTGTCAAAAAAACATAGTACAGGTGAAACCTAAGTAGAACTAATAAATACCCAAGAAAAATTTGCAATACCCACACTAGACATCATCCTTTAGCCACTATTATTTTGTTTTCTCTTTTATCTCTATGTTGTCTAATTAATCTGCAATCTGATGATGATAATTATTCACAATTGTGTGCTGGTTCTCTTTGTGGAGACACTTGGTCTCAGTGACCTGAGTTAGTAACAATTTTTCAAAAAGGAAAAGTATTTTCATCATGTGACTTCAGTAGAGCTGTTGAAGGTGGAAACAACTTCCTTTAGTTTCTCTAACCTTACATTGACCTTTTCTTGAGGCCCTTAGGAATAAACAAAAAAGGACAAACTATTTACTTCATTGGCAAATGTCACCATTAACATTCAATTAGAAATTTAAAAAGTAAGGACTAGGTTTTTCTCATGTTCTACACTGCAGTGCTGATTTCCAAGACAGATTATCTGAAGGGAGGGTTACTTCTTTGTTCTTCCTTTCTTCAAAATCTCTTTATCTACTCTCGTTTGAAGCACATTCAATTACTCTATTGGACAATAAACACTGAGAGAAATACAGGTAAGAGGCATTCTGAGTTAAGAAAATTACTTCTGTAAATACAGTAAGACTTACTAGATGCAAGATAAAATAATTTTATAACACTGGGTTTTGATCTCTTTAAACAGTGGTGATTAGAAAGTAACATTGTGCACCATCTGATATATGCTACTTGATCTCATGGAGTTATGACCCACTGAGATCTGTGTTACAAAGTGGTTGCAAGAGTTGTGCCAACAATTTCTCTCCAACTACAAAGTATAAAGATTAATCACAGGAAAACCTCATGATTATTGTTAATAGCAGGCTATTTTTTCCTTGCAGGGTGCAGATAAATATTTAGGTCACTGATAGCAGAACCATACATGCAGTTTAGAGATCATAGAATCATAGAATTTTAGGGGTTGGAATGGACCTTAGAGATCATCTAGTCCCAACCCCCTGCCCTGGGCAGGGACACCTCCCACCAGAGCAGGTTGCTCAAGGCTCATCCAACCTGGCTGTGAACACTGCCAGGGTTGGGGCAGCCACAGCCTCCCTGGGCAACCTGGGCCAGTGTCTCACCACCCTCACAGCAAGGCAATAACCACACTAAATGTCATCCTTTAGCCACTGCTTTTTTTGTTCTCTCTTCCATCTCTATGTTGTCTAATTAATCTGCAATCTGTCAGTACTGTAAACATGATGATGATAATTAGCAATAATTGTGTGCAAAATGCATGTCTTTCTATGGTTGTCCTCTGCAAGATGCTTCCTGTTGAGCCAAGTCGCCCAATTCTACACCATTATTTTCAGCTAGAGTAACATGCATGTTGCTTGGTCTAGATTCCATTCAAAAATTTTCCATTAGCATCCAGACCTGTTTTGGCTTATACCTATAGGGGAAATGCAGATATGCCACAAACTTGAGGCCAACTTCTACATGGACACTCTCCCTGCTGCTGCACTAGATCCCAATCTGCTCAGCTTGTACTTTCTCAGGTTTCCCATTACTTGTGCACTACTTTTCATTTTCTAGATGTTGTTATTTTCCCACATATTTCCTAGGCACAGACTGGTTTTTGGTTACTTCTCCAGGGAAATGAAATTCTGGAGCTTGTGAGTTCCCTGCCTGAGGCCAAGCATAGCCCTTTCTCATTGCCAGCTTCAAGTTCAATGTTGTCTTCAACTCATGGGCACTCTCAGTCCATTAAGTATATCTTCAGGGGTGCTTAAAGCCTGGAGTCAATAACACATGTGCATACATACAGACTGTAGTGCTCTCCTGAGACTCACCTGGAATACTGCACACAGTTCAGGTTCCA
>NW_008650002.1:20127-25048 GCF_000695815.1 Acanthisitta chloris | reverse complement strand
GCTGTTCAGTCTGGAGAAGAGAAGGTTGTGTGGAGACCTCAGAGCACCTTCCAGGAGCTGAAGGGGCTCCAGGGAAGCTGCAGAGGGACTCTGTGTTAGGAGCTGCAGGGACAGGACAAGGGGCAATGGGTACCAATTGAAGGAAGGGAAATTTAGGTTAGATATTCGGAAAAAGGGGAATTTTTTTTCCTGTGATGGTGGTGAGACACTGGCTCAGGTTGCCCAGGGAGGCTGTGTCTGCCCCAACCCTGGCAGTGTTCACAGCCAGGTTGGATGAAGCCTTGAGCAACCTGGTGTGGTGGGAGATGACCCTGCCCAGGGCAGGGGTTGGGACTAGATGATCTCTAAGGTCTATTGCAACCCCTAAAATTCTATGATTCTATGACAAGTGACTTTGCTGATAATGATGTTTAAAGCCAGCTAGTCTTCCCAGGCCTTAGACAGCCTGATGACTTCTCTGGTCCAAATTATGAAGGTTATCCCTCTATTTCCCCTGGTTGTTCAGCAAGCAGACGAGTCCAAACCCCCTGCAGCAGCCTTTTCAAAGCAACAACTTCCACATGTCAGCCAGGATTCATAAATTGCATGTAGTTGGATTGCCTCAATCATCATATTTCATGCCCCTTTAGGCTGATATCCTCAAGGAAGATGTGCATGGATAGCAACATTCCCTGTCATGGCCACTGCAGCAGAATGTGCACTCCAGCACAGATGTGTGTCTTTGTCAGAGCACTCTTGTGTGGTACAAAAGGCAGCAGAACCTCATCCAGACCACATATGCTTCTGCAGCAAGGCTTTTTGTTCTGTGTGGCTGCTTATCCTGAAGCAAAATCCTGCCCTGTCTTTCCTCAGTGGGCTCACTGTTTGTGAGAAATGTTAAGCTGAAGATTTTCAATCAGGAATTTAAATTTGCCTTCCTGGAATGCCTCACATTAAGCCTTGTTGCACCTCTGAAGGTGCTGAGCACCTAGGAGATCTAGCAATATTTTCCTTATGCCCAGCTAGTAACACAGGGCATTGCTACTTCTTCAGTACTGTGAGCTTATGTAGAGAAGAAGGACAAAATGATCAAGCACAAATTATATTTCAAATTACTAACACATTGAATTATGTTTCTGAGGATTTATCGTTGTTTTCTAAATGCTCTTATTATCCAATCTTTCTACGCCTTTTATTCCTCTGTGGACTCATGTCTGACAAAAACAAGAGCCCTGCACATGAATTCTTTGAGTGAAAATATAAGCCCATAGTTAAGTGCATAGCAACATGGTGAATTTAAACCCAATCTTTACAAAAATGCCTAGAGCATGCACAGGCAGTGTTGGGGGAATTAACTGAAAACAAAAGGAGCAAAGTGATTTAGCAGCATTTTGTTCCTCTGTCACACTTTTTCTCAGATTCATAGACACTCTGCTGGTGTAAACTGCACTAATTCCACTTTTACCATTTTTAGCTAAAGGACTACTCCAAATATTTTGATTGCAGTGTATGTTCTTTTCAGTGAGAAATTAATGCAAAGGAGTAACTTTGCACTATTTTACCTAGGACTGAGTAAGTGATAAAGGAGGACAATTCCTACAATGCCCTATTTGTGCAGCTAGGATAATCTCAAGTCTTTTCAGGCTTTCAAGGTTTTCAGACACCAAGTAGAAAGTATTTAGATTTGTACTTATTCTGAAACCAAAATCCCCTCAAGTACTAATGGCTAAATTTATATTTCATAGAATGAGAAATGTTAGAGTAGGATTTTCTAAGATGAGTAAACCTTTATCAGCTGTTCTTGTGCTCTGGGCATTCTTCTCATCCCTTTCTCTCAGGGGTACAATAAAAATAGCTAATGTTCATTTTCTTCCCCAGTTGTTGCATGCACTGATGCTGTTCAACTATTATCTGGCAATCCAGCTTCCATGTTAGGCAGGGTAGGATTTTGATGCCTGTTAACTCTCTTTCTGGGGGCTGCTAATCATACTCTCTCCCTTGCTGAGCCACTACTGTTTGTGTCCTGACTAACAATACAAGACTTGGTTCAAAGACAAAGGCTTCTCTTCCGTTGGGACAGCTATATACCAAGGCATGACAAGGTGCAGCTACCACTTCAGTGGTACTAAGACAGAGCCTGACTCACTCAACTATCCCTTCCCTCCTCCTAGGATTCCTTTCCCTAAGCTCCTTGATATGTGCTATGAGGCAGAGGCAACACAGAGAATCAGTTATGGCCCAGAAAAGTTTGGTATGCCTGAGAAAAAAGAGGGGAATCACAGGACATTAACATACATCAGCCTGGATTTGTGTCAGCCTGGGAGGTCAGGTTAATTGTAGGAAATCTATTTGTACTTTGCCTAAAGAGAATTGCTGGAATGACCCTGATCTTGTCTATATTGTGTCCTCTTTTCAACCACCCTTTTCTAAGCCAGATCACATACATGCTGGTTGTGCACATCTTTCTGTGACTGGGAGCATGACTGAGTTCCTGGGCACAGGTACAAATCCAAGCTACATCAGGGCAAGACTCCTCTTCCTGCATGCTCTGCTTTCTGCACGAAGATAGACACATGGACAGAAGCTGCAACATTGCCCAAATGGTAGATAATCTCTGCTTCCAGGCACAACCACTACATGAATATGCCAATTTCCCTTGTGCCTCCCACATTGCATGTACTCTGCTCTCCTTGGTTTACTCATCCCACCTGGGTGATATGTTGGGCAATGGTCTGTGTATGTCTTTGTGTTGTTTTCATGTGAGTTTAGGCTCAGACTGAAGTGAGGACTTCTGTCTTTCCTCTGCTTCATGTTGTTAGCCCCATCATCTTGGATAGGAACTGGAATAATCAATATCCCTTTGCATAAAAGGGACAACAGTGAATTCCTGGTTTTCGTTTCTTTAAGAAACAGAAAAATTAACACTTAGAAGGTTGTTGTTTTTTTATTCTCTCTCTGATATTCTAAAGGAGCAGTTCTGGGATGTGTCAAATCTGGTTTCTTGCAGAGATACTTCGTTTTCTCATGGTGAAGTACATTGGTCCTTGCTGCTTAAACTTGTATAGGTCAATGCTTAATGTAAAAACAATCTTAAAGGCATTTGTGACTGAAGAGTAGCAATGCAAAGGTATGTTCATGCATGATTTTATGATAGACTGTGCTGGGCTGACATTTTTTGTTGCTGAAAAGGATAATTCTGCCACTCCTTCCCACCCCCTGCTCTTCCCTTACCAAGTTCTGTCCTGGCTCTGACACTCCACTGTACTTGGAGTGAACCCATTCTGATCAGTAACTCAGAGACACATCACTGTCTTTATGCTGGGCAAATTTTCTACCATTTAATGTGTTGAACCTGTGTGCACTCAGGTGAGATCCAGCTCTGGCTCAAAGTAACCCACAAAAATCACAGCTGGGAAGAGGAGGTAGGATGGGACAATCAGACTATCCCTTTTGACAAAGACAAGCTTATACTTTGACTCATATATCATGAAACCATGCACTGTTAGGCACACCCTGAACACTTTAGTGAAGATCCCACAGTTATGGCACTCAGGTCTGGAAGGCATCAGCACAACCACACATTTCAGCACTTTCAAAGCTGATGGTACAATCCATGCTTGCAGCTTTCTTTTCCTGTCATGCTTAAGGGATTCTTCTCCCTCAAACATCAGCAACACACACACATGATTGTAGGCCACCACCACAGCCATATGGAGTCAGGAATGGGAAACAAACTCCTTTAGATCAATTAGGACTTACTGCCACACCACCTGGATAGGGACAGAGAGGCTGCCTAGACAGACCTGCTGCCAGATCAGTTAACCTAGGTGCTAGCACAAGTGCTCCAATGGCCAGGAATGAAATTTTCCAGTATGTTCAAAATGCACAAAGAGGTAAAGAAAGCTGTTCTGTATGGTGACTTCCTGACAGATCAAAGCATAGGGAGATAAGGATGTGCTGGAAAAACACTGGACTCAGCAGCCAACCACTTCCACGCACACCTCACTTGTTTGTGCTGCTGTTTCTGCATGTTTTACACAGTTGTTTTTCTTCTACTCTTCTCTACTCTCCTGAGACGCCAACTGGAAAACTGCACACAATTCTGCTGTCCTCAACATAAGAAGGACATGGAATTGTTGGAGCAAGTCCAGAGGAGACCACCAAGTTGATCAGAGGACTGGAGTATCTCCCCTACGAGGACAGACTGAGGGAGTTGGGGCTGTTCAGCCTGGAGAAGAGAAGGTTGTGTGGAGACCTCAGAGCACCTTCCAGGAGCTGAAGGGGCTCCAGGGAAGCTGCAGAGGGACTCTGTGTTAGGAGCTGCAGTGATAGGACAAGGGGCAGTGGGGACAAATTGAAGGAGGGGAAATTTAGGTTAGATATTAGGAAGAAGCGTTATCCTGTGAGGTTGGTGAGACACTGGCCCAGGTTGCCCAGGGAGGCTGTGGCTGCCCCAACCCTGGCAGTGTTCACAGCCAGGTTGGATGAGCCTTGAGCAACCTGATCTAGTGAGGAGGTGTCCCTGCCCAGGGCAGGGGGTTGGGGCTGGATGATCTGTAACACCTCAAAAAATCCCACATTAGAACATCTTTACAACTCAATAGCTCAGGTTTTATTGAAGTGCATCAAGATTAATTTCTTTGTTTTCTTCTAAACACAGCAGAAACCAACACAAAGGCTTTTAAAAGAGTTTTCTCCCTTCCCAGCTTGTCCTGGATTACAAAACTTTATGCAATCCTAATTAGTTAATAAACATTATTGTGAATTGCGTTTCTTTCCAGCTGACACAGGCAATGCATTATTGCTGATACACAATTAAAAAGAAATTGTCATTTGCCATCAGCCTCTTCCATTTATGGAGTAACAGCCTGTTCAGAATAATGGCCTCAAAATTCCAGTGGCCTGGAAACCTTGAGGGTGATACAGCTTGACCTTGAAGTTC
>NW_008650002.1:18386-20106 GCF_000695815.1 Acanthisitta chloris | reverse complement strand
TGCTGATGATATACAACTTAAAAAAGCCACAAGTCAATATTTACAGGTGCAAAAGCTCTATGCATCAGTAAGCATTTGTAGGTTTTTTACATGCTATACTAGATTTAATAACATTAGCTTGATTAATTTTGTGTTGCAGACCACAGTTAGCATGGATGCAAATCAATACCGACTACATTGAAATTAAGTTCACCTGGATGGAAATGAGAACAGAATATATGCACTATCATAAAAATTCCCCACTTCCCTTCCATGAATTTTCCATGAATCAAGGAATTGATTCCTTTAATCAATGGGGTAAAATCTTGCACCTCTTACGTTAACAAGTACATACTTAATTCTGGCAGTGTAGCACATATAAAAACCTCTGTCTGAAAGGCTGTGTCTGTATCTTTGTGCTGTAAAATGATTAGAGTTTTGTGAGAAAGGAGGGAAAGGGGCTGGTTGTGTCTCCAGAAATCGGTTTTATCAAAGCTAGTGTGATGTTGCTCACAAGGCAGAGGTTGTTTGCATGCAGGAGTTATGTGTTTCAATATGTCAGATCATTCAGATTTCTTTACACTGTAAAATTTATATTGATTCTCCTAGTAATACTGACACTGGGATGATTCTGACATCATTTTAAAGCGTGGGTGGATACTCCCTTATTGTAACCTTTCTGGTCAATCAGTCATGGATGGAGAGAGTTAGAAAGAAGATGAAGAGACAGAGGAATAAAACCCATTAGGACTTGTTAGCATCAGTCAGTACCCACTCCACACTGACTGCAAAAGAATATAGAATCATAGAATCATCGAGGTTGGAGGAGACCTCGAAGATCATTGAGTCCAAACATTAACCTGTCACTGCTGGAACCCCTAAACCCTAAACCAGATCCTCCAGGGTCAGATCCAGACACCTCTTCAACACTTCCAGGGATGGTGACTCCACCACCTCCCTGGGCAATATCCCAGTGCCTCAACACCACAACAGAGAAAAGCTTTCTCCTCACATCCAATCTGACTCTGCCCTGGCTCAGCTCAAGGTCATTCCCTCTAGTCCTCTCCCTGCAGCCATGGCAGGACACACATCCCCCACCTCTCTCCAGCCCTGGCAGGGAGCTGCAGAGAGCCAGGAGGTCACCCCTGAGCCTCTTCTCAAGGCTAAACAAACCCAATTCCCTCAGCCCTTCCTCATCCCACAGGTTTTCCAGCCCTTTGCTGCCCTCGTTGCCCTTGGCTGGACTCACTCCAGTGCCTCAATGGCCTTTGGGCAGTGAGTGCCCAAAGCTGAGCACAGCACTGAGCTGGGACCTCCCCAGTGCCCAGTGCAGGGGGATGAGCACTGCCCTAGTGCTGCTGCCACACTCTGCTTGAGGCCCTTGGCCTTCTTGGCCACCTGTGCACACTGTTGCATGTATCATATACTGTATTAGGTAAGTCTTACTATTTTCAGACAGTAAGCAAGATACCAGTGTGTAAAACTTGCAGGTAATACTGATGGAGAGTAGCATCCACGCAGGAAATAAAAAAGCCCCATATATCACACCATCCTCTACCGTATTAAAACACATTTCAGTTCAGGGATTTATTTCAAGCAAAATGTTGAAGATCCCAGAGAAGATGGGAGCTGTCTCTTTAAGAACCTGCTTCTACTGGAGGTCAATGACTTTACTATTACACATTAAAAGTTAAGTATAGTTATTGACAGGCAAACCACAGAAATTGGTTTATGTCAATGA
>NW_008650002.1:3111-18365 GCF_000695815.1 Acanthisitta chloris | reverse complement strand
GAAAGAGCCCTGGAGGAAAAGTTCTTTGCACAGTAAAATTAGATTCACAGGTCACAGATGATTTGTTAGTTCTTTCCAAGTTGTGGAGCCCTAATTTATGGGAGAGCTCTCCTGCTCTCTTGACCTGTACTACAAAAAAGATTCATTTTTATTAAAGTGTGAGTTGCATGTCCTCACAAGTGAGAATTCACAGAGCTGACTAATTAATATAATCCCCTTAGAACAGACACCTCCTATCATTCTAAAGCTAATATGTGTTCTTTGAACCCTTTGTTTCCATTCTTCTCTCTGAAGCCTGTTTTTAGCAAGCCCAGATGGAGGAATAGCCAGAGGGCTGGAGAGAGTGTTTTTTTAATGCAAAAAGATGTCAAATGTCAGCTATTCAGGTTGCCCTCTTGTTGTAAACACATTTCCAATGCCTATTTGCAATTTCTAGAAACAATCCTTTCCAAAACAGCAACTTCAGCTAGTACAGCTTGCAAGGGAAGCTCTACCTATGGCAGATACCTGCAGCTCTTCCTCAAGCCATGCTCTGTGCTACTGTGGTAGTAGAGACATGCCAGCTGTGAGAGTGTAGGGAGGGGGTGTGAGATCCTCATGGTCCTGCAGTAAGGTTGTCAGTGATAGGAAAGGGCTGGGGTACTGACAGGAAGCCCCAAAAGTGAAGCAGCTCAGATGTAGGGAGCAGGTCTCTGGCAATCACAGCTCACCAATCTCCCATCTAACCCCTCCAGAGGATGAGCAGAAAGATGAAGTATTTATTTTCTAGGGGTGAACTCCCAGAGCAAACGATGCTCAGAGTGATATGTTGCCATGTATGGGCTATAGACCAATAATAGTCGTTGCTTTTGTACCAAGAAAAACAAGGTCTTGCAAGTCATGATTGCTACTGTACATGCTCTCCAATGACTCCAGGTGCCTTCTGAGTCCATCTGCATTGGGATCCTTTAGGAACAAGACATGCCAGACAGGGCTGGTCTGCAGTTTGCACACAAGGTTGTTATTTACTACCCACTGTCTCATCCACTCTGGCCAGGAGGGAAGCAGAAGCAACAAAGGACATAAATTTCCATCTTTTCAAGACTTCTGCTGCTGAGACAAGTCAAAGCCTCAGAATGAGCTTCTGCCTGAACACTTCAGGTTTTATGACTTCCTAATAAACTCATCAAGGCACTAGAATGATTTGTCTTTGATTAAGAGTGATTAAATACTAAGCACATGCTTTGGAGATTAACAGCTGGACAGCTGTGTGTGAAAACATCCCCTGCAAAATGTTAGCAGGTGGAACAAGGGTGTCATGGAGCATTGCAGAGCCCTAACATGTTTTAGATAGAGCTGTCAATAAGGCAATTCTCAGTTGTGACTGCTTTTTTAATAGGTTTCTGCTGACATTTTTCCCTTCTTTCTCCCCATTTCCATCCCCATTCGATTCATGCCTCGGAATGGTGATACCAAGAAACAATCCTTAGAGTCATTGTCACACTGGGGCTTTGCCCAGCTGCTCTCTGGTGCTGCCTGCTCTGCTCATGGAGACAAAGTCATCCTCATACAACCTGCTTAATTTTGTCACCCTTTTTTTCATCTGCTTTATAGATGACCCTGTGGTTATTGAAGTTGCACCAAGATCTGGACAAAGCCACCACTATCTAGGGAACCAGGCTGGTGGTAAATTGAAGAAACTTGATGATTTTTTTCCCCCATTTGTCACTTTTGCTATTCTGTTGTGTATGTGAGCATATGAGTGATCACAGGTGAGGAAGAGAGATGGACTGATGGAGGGAAATCTTCCAGAACATTTTCTTCTTTTACTTAGGAAGAGGGTATATTTTATCTGATTATTATTAAAGGTCACATCAGAAGTAATGAAAAGGTAAATAATTTTAAGGCTTCAGAAAATGAGGATGCTTAAGAATAGGATTCTGAATAATTGTAAAGAAAGGATCTGTCTTGGAGATTTAGCTTTCTGAAAGCCTTCAACTCCCTTTGCCCATGCAATAATATCCCAAAATTGTATGATAGTTTTTACTTGATGTGTATGAGGAACAAGTAACCGTCATCACTAACTGACAGACTGGACACTCATTCCTTGTGAGATGAGTATTTTGCCCCATATATCTGCCTTCTGTAAAATTTTTCCAACTTCAGGAGTTCTATTATAAATCCTCCTATTAATTTACATGTGGTATTGCATTTTTCCCTTAATGGTGGTGTATGCAGGTGCAAAAAGGCAGTGATATGTATTTACTAAACTGTTACCTTTCCAGTTAGTGAATGCCTTAGCCCAGATGCTTTCTTTCATAAATACTGTCATTAAATGCATGAAATTATGGATCTAAACTGCTTTCCTGGAAGAATTTTCCTTACAAAGAGCAGATCTGGGTCTCTTTTTGGCTGCAAACTAGGTTAGATTTCATAATAAAACTTTCATCATAAAAAGAACAAAAAAAAATAAATGCTTTGAACAACAATAACCTCCCTATGATACATCAGTGACTAAATCTCTGAGTGAGCTGGCTTTAATTTTTCTTACCAGGGAAGAGAGTAGGAAGGATGCATTTTTTTTTTTTACAAGGGACTCCTTTTTGAAGAGATCATGCTAAAAAGGCTGCTGAAGGGATCTCTTGCTGCTATAATTTGTAGAAAGGAGCTCTCGTAATTATAGTCAGAGTTTATTGCGTCTCTCCCTCTCTCCCACTCTTCTTCTCCCCCACCCCCCTCCCGCCCCATGTGTATGCAGAGAGCTAGAGAAAGCTGGCAGCACTACCTGAATAGCTACTGAAAGAGTGAGACTTCTCAGTCCCTGCTTCATGACTGGGTAGCAGCAATTCCAATGTGTGTGAGAGCCTAACAGCATCCTCCCATCGCAAAGCCCTTGGTAAGTGCCCTTAGCCGGCAGAGCTGCCGATTCAGTCAGCAAAAGGCAGGAGGGGGATGGCAGGGAGCTGTGGGGACACTCACAGCCTGTCTGCAGCTGGAGATCGATTAGAATTCAAGGCTTTTCTGTAATAAATATGTCCAGTCTTCTGTGGGTTTCGGGATGCAATGGTGAGGAATGTTTTGTGTGCTCAAGAGCAGCGCTCGGTACGGTCAGGAGTGCCTGAAACAGAGCTGAGTGTTTCTACAAGGGATGAGATTAGTCAATGCATCTCAGAACTGCAAGAAAAGTGGGTTTGGTTTGGGTTTGTTTTGCTTTGTTTTGTTTACCCTTCCAGTTTTCCTCTTGTTTTCCTCCCTCCTCCCTTTATTGTGCTGAATGTGTTAATAAGCTCAGAAAGAAGAAACTGTGTCTTTCTGCTGACTGATGGTTTTTGAAATATGGAACTTTTATCAGAGGAGGGATGAGAGCTGAAGCTACAGAGGAGATACATGTGCTTTTTATTTGCATTTATATTCTTGTCTGTGGTTCTGGTGTTGATTCTATATACTTAAAATGCTCAGAACAAGTCCAAAAAGCTGCAGATGCACATTTACTGCTCAAGACTCCAATGCTTGTGCTTGTATCACATGTTTTATTAGTCATCTGCCTGACAAGTGGCACTCTCCAGGTAGCTCCTTTCAGTTTATGTAGTGAAAAGCACTCCCAGACAGACACTATTCTTTGCCTGGATCCTATGAGTCAAGATCATTGGACTCAGCAGAAAATGACAGAGGCCACCAGAGAGGTCAGGTCACAACTCTCCTTCACCAGCTGAGCAGTGGCCTTTGAAATGAGAGGGTGGAATGATGCTGTTATCTGAAGGTCCCAGTACCCTGGACCTGGCTGTGTTTTGATTTGAAAAGTATGAATGAACTCCTCCAGGGACAGGCCAGAGGTTATTGTTCAGCAACACAGAGCATTAACAGAATGTCTGTCTCCTAACTGAACCCACAGCAACTCCCCTGATGGATAAATCCAATCTAGAAGAGACAACTGCCTGACTAGCCAGGCATGGGGCCACTGGCTCATCTGTTACTGTCACTGCAGCCCAAACCTCTGCTGGCTACAGCTGTCTGTGGGATCATATATAGGTGACACAGCTGTATGTGTAACTACGAGGGACAAAGCTGCTCCTTGTATTTAGAAAACACACACTTGTGATTTGAAACTGCTGTTCAGTGTCCCTAGACATCATTTTCTTTGCTACTGAGCAAACATGATAGCTCAAAGGATTAGGGCTGCAACAATTGCTTTCCATTTAGTGTGAGCAAATTTGCATCTCTTCTACCGGTCAAAAGGACGAGACTGACAGTTTTGCCCCTTTCAGATGAGTTTGGTGTTTATTAAGGGACAACCTTCAAGCTAATACTAGAACAGAGATCAGACTTGCAGCCATGCACAGAATACATATTGCTTCCCTAAAACTCAATCATTTTACATTATATTGTTAGGGGAATCATGCTAAGGGGTGCAGATGACTAGGGGGTTGATAAATGAGTTTGTATAATATCAAGCAATGGAGATTCCAAGTAGGAATATGTCTCATGTTTCAGGTTTTCAGAGTGAACATTACTTCATCAATAAATTAAAATGTTGCCAAAATTGCATCATCACCTTGGATACTTAGTGCATTAAATATAATACTAAGGTGAAATATAGAGAATAATCATTTCCAGGCTGGACCAAAAATCTATGGGCAAAGGACATGTTTAGGGGTTTGTTGCTGGAGTTTTTTTTTTGTGTGTTTGTGTCCATCAGCTCCCTAAGTTTGTTGCTAGAATACTCTTGAATGGAATTGAGTGTGGTCTCTTCTGAGATTGTTTTGCTTTCATCATCTTCATGGAAGTATGAAAGACCAGAAACACTTCAATGAGAAGAATTCCAGAGTGGAGAGGAGCAGGAACAGGTAGCTCTATTCAGCTCTGTTCCACATCCTTGTATCAAATTCAGCCTTGACCTCACTCATTTTAGTAAGTGGACTCTGCTGTCATCTGTTTGCTGTCAGCACGACAGGATGTTCTCAAAGCATCTCAATGGCAGGTCAGGATGGTAGAAGAATGCTGAGGGCTGTTCACTGAAGGCCACATGCCATGACCTTTCTGCCTGTTGGAAGTGTTGTGCTGTGTGAGAATGATGCAGCCCAGCACAAGAGAGAGGAACTGGGAAAGTGTCTTTGCTGATAACCAGAATCTGTGTTTATCACAGGCAGTGTATACTCAGCAGAGCTTTGCCCATGTCACAAGAAATCTGCCTCCCCTCCCTTCTCACAGGAATGTGATGAGGCAGCAAACATTTGTCTCTTCCTATAGAAGGGACCACATGCATCTGACAGACAAGACTACCCTACTTGTGATTGTGTGCCCACACATCCATATAGTAGTAGATGCCCTGGTAAGTGGTGGGCAGGAGATGCTGCCTGTGCTCAGGCTGATCTGACTGTGCTGGCATGTAGTCAGCATGTGTCTCCAGGCTGTGGCTTACTCCATCCACCCTATCAGCCCCAAGGGAGTTATTTCTGCAGGATGACCAGGTATGGTCCTAAGATTTCACAGATAAAAAAGTCTTCAGACCTTGCCAGTATGATCCAGGGAGATCTAAACATGCCTTCAAGCCATCCTAGGTTTTCATCAGAAATTCTCTCTGTTACTTCTCTGACTTGAAATGAGCTCTCCTCCCTACCTCCCCATCAAAGATTACAATTCATGAAGCAGAAAGTGCCAGACACTCAAGCACTGACAGAGTTCTTTTAAATTATATTTCTAGTTTATCATCCTTTTATATGTCAAAGTTTTTTATTTCCCCTATCTCTTTTTATATATAGCAACAAGTATCAATCCAGGCAGTTCAATACCCATCACTAAAGCCTAAAGGTCCATAGATCCTTGTGTACTGAATAAACAAGGATTTTCAAAGGGTATTCCCTGCACCAGGAGTGGCTTTTGTTTTTTGTAACTTGGCTACAGTTCTGCTTATAAAAATTGCAAACCAAACCAAGGAAGCAGAGACTGGTGTGATTCATGGTTTATTGCCCTAAAAGCCCTCACTGCTGTACTCAGTTATCTTTCATCTTTCCCCTTTTCCTCTGAAATCCCCATGGGATTTGGAACAGGTATCACATCACCACTCTTTGCACACCTTTATGTCTACCATGCTGCATGGAAATACAAAATATTAACTACTATCACATCACCACTCTTTGCACACCTTCATGTCTACCATGCTGCATGGAAATACGAAATATTAACTAAAACTAGAGTATTTAGAGTGTATAAAATGCTAATGCAATCTCCTGGTTATAACTGCTCCTTTTTGTGTAACTCCTTACACCTCAGCAGGGTCCAAAGAAGAGAAACCTCTTCAAACCTTCAGTCATTATCTTTTTGTTTCTGGCCCTGGAGAAAGGACCCAAAATCCAAACATCTGCCACCTCCTCCTACTGCAGGACAGTGGTAAAGGTGAAAGGACCTTGCAAAGCCATAATCTTGGAGTTATGAGGGGAATAGTGAAGGAAAAACAAGGAGATTTTCAGCATGGCATTCTGGTGATTAGAATGACTTATAAATTGTTTTTGTCATTGCTAGGAAAAGAGTAGAAGTGACATTTAGCAGCATATGAATTCCCCAGTAATTGGTGCCCCATAATATAAATTAGAGGCAGTTTACCAAGTCCCAGTACAGCAAGTTTTCCTTTGACTGTTCTCTCAAAGGAAGATCATCTACAATGTATATTTTAGAAGACAACTGCAGCATAGGAAAGCTACAATCCTAAATGGGAAAAAAAATAAAATACTGCTTCAATAGGACTTAGTAGTCAAAATTCCTTGCTGGCTTAAAGAAGAATATGTGTATCCAGAAATGATGCTGAGTTGGAGTGTTTCCTTTACTGTGTTTTTGTGTTAACTCTGCTAAATTATTAAAGAAAGGAGAGGAGAGCAGAGCAGATAACTAGGTAATAGCAAGCATAATCACCACCAGTCTTCCCATTCCTTTAAACCTGGATCTGAGTTCTTTGACTTGAAATTGGTGGGTTTTTTTCACTGAGAATCTGTGGCAGGATACATTCCTAGCACTACAACAGATGTTATTAAAGCAGCTTCTTTTCATTATGAAAACAAAGCTGAAGCACTAAAGCATATGTTGTGTTGATTCATGTCTCAGAAAATATAATTCCATGGAGGTATATTTGATAAATGCAATAAGAAAGCAGCTGATTCCTTGGAAAAATGCATTTGACTGCAGCATTAGCCACTTGCATTTTGTACTTGACAAGCACTCAGAAGTGCTGTTTTAATACATTGCCACAACACCTAAGGATTTTCATTCAGATGCAACACAATTCCTTTCTCTTCCTGAATGTCTCAAAAGATGCTACTTGAAAATGGAAAATATCAATAAAAACAATTCTTTTTTTTTTTTTTGAGGAATCTGACCCTGATGGTAATTTGGTAGAGTTCAGAACTTATGATGGTTTTTTTTTTTTTTTAGGAATCTGACCCTGGTGGTAATTTGGTAGGGTTCAGAACTTATGATTGCATGGCTCCTCATCTGCAAAAGAGAGAGAATATTTCTGCCTTCACTTCCATCTATACACCTTTCATCTGTCTTCTTTGCTTGTACAGCATACTGAGGGCAGATGCTGTGCCTCATATGCATAATACCTACACACTCAGCACCCACACAGCTCTTGGCTGCAGCCTTAGGTGCTCCTGTGAAAGAATTTTCCCCACATTTCCCCACATTCTCAGTATCAGCCTCAGAAAACTGGATGACTGGAGGTTTGCAAGCCAAACAAATCCTGGGCTGCATCCACAGGAGTGTGGGCAGCAGGTCAAAGGAGATGATTCTTCCTCTCTGCTCTGCTCTCCTGAGACCCACCTGGAATACTGCACACAGTTCTTGTGCCCTCATAGTAAGAAGGACATGGAACTGTTGGAGCGAGTCCAGAGGAGGTCATAAAGTTGCTAAGAGCACTGAAGCATCTCCCCTGTGAGGACAGGCTGAGGGAGTTGGGGCTGTTCAGCCTGGAGAAGAGAAGGTTGTGTGGAGACCTCAGAGCACCTTCCAGGAGCTGAAGGGGCTCCAGGGAAGCTGCAGAGGGACTCTGTGTTAGGAGCTGCAGGGACAGGACAAGGGGAAATGGGTTCAAACTGAAAGAGAGTAAATTTAGGCTAGGTATTAGGGAAAGGTTTTTCCTGTGAGGGTGGTGAGACACTGTCCCAGGTTGCCCAGGGAGGCTGTGGCTGGCCCAAACCTGGCAGTGTACCAGGTCAGGTTGGACAAAGCCTTGAGCAACCTGATCTAGTGAGGAGGTGTCCCTGCCCACGGCAGGGGTTGGGACTAGATGATCTCTTAGGTCCATTCTAACCATTAAAACTCTACGATTCTATGATGCTGGGGAGCATTTCCCTCCAGAGTACTGATCCTAGCAGCAGCTGCAGGCTCCAAACCCCTTCTAGAACTAGTGTCGTGGTCCCAGAGGACTTCAGTTCTCCCTATCTACTGTTGACTCTCTCAACAAATACTAAAATCTCCTCATCCAAGTGTCTGAAGAAAAGACTTGGCATACTATTTCTGAAATCGGTGCCTGGGAATGAATGTGGCAATTATATCAGGAATACTGAGAAATACCAATTTCTTTGACAGTTCTATCAGCTCCACAGAACTGACTACAGTGTTCGTTTCTGACAGTTGACTAGATGAGGTGAATCCATGGTGAGTTGATAAGTACCCTAACAAGGTATATTCTTGCAGAAATTTCTTTCTGACCAGAAGCCCACTCACATCACTGGCAGCTGGCACCTTCAGCATGAAACAATCAAAGCAACAGCCCACAAGACTGATGCATTAATGTCCCAAACTGAACTCAGTGCATTTGGCTGGAACAGGCTGTGTGAAACAGGAGCAGATATTGGAGTACTGCCTGCTGTTATCTTCTTATTTAGTATATTTTATATTAAAATATATTCCAACAAAATTTAGAGGATGTTCTCTGCCCCCTTTAAAGAGCAACAAACCATCTCTCAGCTCAAGTAAAAATAGTCAGTGAATCGATCTGTGATTAATTTCATTCACTTCAGGGACATTAAACCTGGTTGTAGGGACAGAACAGAGTAGATAAAGGCTGTTTTAGGAGTCAGTTAACCTGTACAGAGCAGCTGTTCTATGTCCTTGCTTGTCTCATTGCTCCACTGGGATCACTGAGAGGAGAATACATGTTGCAGCAGCCTAGCACAAGACAGGGAGAAGAGTGAAAACACTGATCTAAAAAACAAAAAACAAACCCAAGAAAAAAAATGTTAATGAAAATCTTTTTTTATGCTGGGAAAGATGGAATAAAACTGACCAACACTCTAGCTCAACTAAAATCCTAATTTGTGATAAGTCTTAAGAAGCAAACTCAAATAGTTAGATGCAAAAAACCCTGTTTCACTCTGTTCAAACTGAATTGTTTGCAAAATGCCTTCAGATAAAGCCACATCTCCCCATCTCTTTTAGCTGCACTCAACCAGAGGTCAACAAGGTGACACAAGCCAAGATGTAGCACAGAAGAGAAAAACTCCCAAGAGCTTTTTCTCCAAGCTGCTGTCTTCTTTCTAGAGATTTAATCAACTCCCTAGTGCTTATTATTAGAGCAAGCACCCTGACTCTGGCATGGAAAAGATCCTCATGTCTTTTCTGTACAGTTCAGAAATCTGGCAGCCCCATATGTTGAGTTTGCTGCTTCACTCCTCTTTTTGGGGCATGCCTGGTGTCAAGTTGCTTCCTTCTGCAGAGTCCAAATGTCCCTGTTGAATGCCTGTGAGATCAGATCCTGGGAGGCAGCAGTTCTTACCTCTGTGGTTATCCACAAACCCAGTGATGAAGCTCTAGGGGAATAACTCTAATGTGTCATTCTCCGCTCCCTATGCTTTCAGAATGCAGATTTCTTTCTGCCTTGAGTGATACAGTATGGTTGGCCACTTTCAGAGCATTAAACAAAGTCATTTGATGGCAAAATCACTCAGCATCAGAAGAGAGAGGAGCTTATTTATTGATTGGACTCCCCACAGACATTACCTGATGTTGCTGGAGTTTACAGGATCAGTATTTTTGTGCCAGCAAATTGAAGAACACAGCCTAAGAAACTGCAAGTAGGTGCAATGTTATATTTAAAAATGAGAAATTGATTCCTTGATGAGAATGGCATGCAAAGCAGGCAAGCATTCATTCTGCTCTGCTCTTTGGAAACCACCATTGAAATTTGCTTTCCAAGGCACTACAGAGAACAATACAGATACAATGCACTGCCTTACTTTTACCAGAGATCCCCTTTGAATTTCCCAAGCATTATTTTCTAGGTCAATATCCTGCTGCCAGGTGTGTATGAGAAAAAAAATCTAGGACCATCACATTTCCAGATAATGCATCTTAAAAGCTGATCTCATAATGCAAGGGTCAGATGAAACCAAAATACTCTTTGCAGCAGAGCTCTTTCTTCTCAGCTCTGAAGTTATTAAAGGCATTTAGACTGAATTAATTAAAATGTATTAAAAAAAAAGAAAACTCTTCTTGACTAGCTTAAGAAGTAACATGTGGCATGTAATTTGGATTGTGGAGTGATTTAGACAAGTAAGCTGCATTACTCATCCATCTCATTTAAGATATGTAGATTCTGTAATCTTCCATCTGGATTTTCAGCCAAACTTTGAGTTACTTTCTGGTGGTTTGAAGAAGGCTGGAGAAGATGGCTCATCTTAGAATGAACAAACAAGGGTGAAAGTTGTCCTGCTGGAAAACAATATGCATATGACAGAAGCCACCCTGGGCTACAGCAATGTATGGGAACCTTCAGTTTATTTTTGGTGACAGAAAGATTCTTTTAATTTGTTTTCCACAGCAAACAATTCCTCTATATTTAACACAGAATCCATTCAGGACCAGAATGGCACATTGGTATGTGACACTCACAAGATTTGTCCACTCCTCTTGTTCCAGCTAAAGTATTATCATATGAACACATCAGATATGATGGAAAAGATCCATGGACAAGCAAATCAGAGCCTTCTACTTTTGGGGGGTGGGAAATAAAAAAGAAAGGATTTTTAAGGGAATTTAAGAGAAAAAAAGCAACGGTACCTTTTGCTGTCATCCTGCAGGGGCAGCACCATTCATTTGAAGGTGGAGTCTGTATCATGTTGTGTTGCTTGCAAACCTAATAGTTCTACTAGTTCAAATCTCTGTGTTTCTATTCATTAACTGGTGTATTGGGACTGTCCCCAGACACTCTATCCATGACTCAATGGAGGCTAATCTGTCCAAGCAACCAAGGAAACATTAGATCTGCCTATCTCAGTATAGGTGAGAAAAAGCTTCCTATGATAAGCCTGCAGCTAACAGGGTTTGAACAATTGTGTAATTACGTGGAATTAAATGATGAACTGAAAAAAAAAAAAAAAGAAATGCAAAGAAAACCAAAGAACCCTAATGTTCTTTGGAAAGATATTTATAAACTCCAGGAGCAAATCAACCCTACCCTAATGTTCTTTGGAAAGATATTTACAAACTCCAGGAGCAAATACATCAGAATCATCAAGGCTGGAAGAGACAGCTAAGATCAAGACCAACCATTAACCTGTCACTGCTGGAACCCCTAAACCCTAAACCAGATCCTCCAGTGCCAGATCCAGATGCCTCTTCAACACTTCCAGGGATGGTGACTCCACCACCTCCCTCCCTAATGTTCTTTGGAAAGATATTTACAAACTCCAGGAGCAAATACATCAGAATCATCAAGGCTGGAAGAGACAGCTAAGATCAAGACCAACCATTAACCTGTCACTGCTGGAACCCCTAAACCCTAAACCAGATCCTCCAGTGCCAGATCCAGATGCCTCTTCAACACTTCCAGGGATGGTGACTCCACCACCTCCCTGGGCAATATCCCAGTGCCTCAACACCCTCACAGGGAAAACATTTTTCCTAACATCTAATCTGAATCTCCCCTGTCTCAGCTTATGACCATTAAAATCAAAGGCATATGAGCCATATTCATAAGAAATTTATCAGAGGGAAAGGACCAAAGTCTGTTTAATTTGCTAGGTTTTGGAAAACAACTGCAAAAAAATCATAGGCAAAATAATCTGTGACAACAAATGCTCCACAGAGGTAAAGGGAAGTGCACACAGACATTGTTTCTGACAGAACAGTCAATAGAGTGGCAGCTTCTTCAGGCCCATTTTTTTTCACTTGGCAAATTTCTCCAGCAGCAGAAGCCCAGAAAGGTTCATTGGAGTGTCCTGATGCACCTTGTAGGAAGCCTGGGAATACCTTCTACTTGAAGATGGATCTTGCTGTGGGGTCTTGTCTCTAGACAGTCATGGAAGGTGCCTGGAAGGAGACAGTTAAAGGCTCCATGATACATCAGGTCCAATAGAGCTCCACAATTGCTTTATAATTCAAAGGATCAAGGAGATAAGCTTGAGCATTACAACTAAATAACAATCATGAGGTACTTTGGGCACTATTTGTTCATTTGGCAGATTGGCACACAGTGAGGTGAAATCAGCTTTGTGCAGTTGAACCATCAGCCCAACATCTTGCAAGTCCCTGGGACTGTTTTAATCACATCAGGCCCCTGGAGGCTGCTGAAGCCAGAATGTGTGAAGGCTGTGTGTGGGTGACAGCACACCCACACCAGGACCCAGGGGCAGCATCTCACTGAGGGTTCAGTGACTTCACAGGGGGAGAGAACTGGCCCAGCTAAGAGTGATGCTAACACAAGTTGCCATGGGGGGCCAGAAGCCTTCAGTTCTGTGACATGTCAAAACACATATTTAAGCCTCAGGAATGCAGAAAGGCACATCAAACTACACCTTTTTGCCTTGCTTCTGCTTTTTCCATGTTTCATATCACCTTAAGGAGGGTCTGAATGGCTCTGTGTGCCCCATGGGTGGCACAGGGGTTCCACTCCATATACAGGGTCCCTTTTGCAGCAGCAGGAGCAGTTGGCAGTGTCATGGGGCCGAGACCATCCTGCAGAACAAAGCAGGTGGCAACTGTTCTCTCTGTGTCCCATCTCATCCCATGGGGCTTGGCAGTGTGGCTGAAACAAGGCATTGCGTTTCACAGGTTGCATTAACCATAAGGTGAGAGCTATGACATTGGCTTATGTGACTGACATGCCTCTAGAACTGCAGTAAGCAAGATGTTTGTAACCTCTGAGACCTGCTGAGAGACAGAAAGTTTGCACCTGAGGTCCTGGGGGTAAAAACAAGGAGGATGGAGACACAGCTACAGGTTGGGTGGGGAAGGAATTGAAACCAGCAGTGAGGAGAAAGACTTGGGGGTGACAGTGGATGAGAAGCTCAACATGAGCTGCAGTGTGAGCTCAGCCCAGAAAGCCAATGGAATCCTGAGCTGCATCCAAAGGAGTGTGGCTAGCAAGTTGAAAGAGGTGATTCTCCACCTCTACTCTGCCCCTGCAAGACTCACCTGGAATACCGCACACAGTTCTGGTGTCCTCAACATCAGAAGGACATGGAACTGTTGGAGCAAGTCCAGAGGAGGCCACAAAGTTGCTAAGAGCACTGGAGCATCTCCCCTATGAGGACAGGCTGAGGGAGTTGGGGCTGTTCAGCCTGGAGAAGAGAAGGTTGTGTGGAGACCTCAGAGCACCTTCCAGGAGCTGAAGGGGCTCCAGGGAAGCTGCAGAGGGATCTGTGTTAGGAGCTGCAGGGACAGGACAAGGGGCAATGGGGACAAATTGAAAGAGAGGAAATTTAGGCTAAATATCAGGGAAACGTTTTTTCCTGTGAGGGTGGTGAGACACTGGCACAGGTTGCCCAGGGAGGCTGTGGCTGCCCCAAGCCTGGCAGTGTTCAAGGCCAGGCTGGATGAAGCCTTGAGCAACCTGATCTAGTGAGGAGGTGTCCCTGCCCAGGGCAGGGGGTTTGGGACTAGATGATCTCTAAGGTCCATTCTAACCCCTAAATTTCTATGATTCAGCTTGCCATGCCTGCAATAGAACCCAAGCCATGCAGTGTTTTGGGCCAGGCAACCAGGGGTACCTCTGAACTAAAGGAAATAGAATTTTTGTGGAAAGCATGAAAGCCATATGTATGAAGAGTGGTACAGTGAGTTTAGCACTATCATTGTTTAACAAAGAAAGAGCTACCAGACAGAAACTCTTGTTCTCATGGCGTCTCTGGTGATATTTTGCTGTGCAGCACCTGAAGTCCAGGCAGCTGTGAGGCAGGACCAGAAGCAAGAGAAGGGACTTTACTCACAGCACCATTTCTCAGACCTAGTGGTTCAGAAATTGGCAGCCCTGCACATGCTGCAAACACTAACACATCAGAACAGATTTGAGGCTCTTATTCAACAGATCCACAACAAAACAAAAAAATTAATGTAAGGTGTTACCAGTGTGAGCCCTGGGGAATTTGTGTTTGACTTGGCCCCAAAATCATGCTATGAGATTCTTGACCTGACAGCATCAGCTGTGATCCTTCATTGAGAAGATTTATGCAGCCCTGAAAGTGAGGATTTGGCAATTAACAGGAACAAGATTTTCAACTGTGTTGCCTTGTTTAGGCATTGTAGAAAATTATGTACACAGCATGTGAAAAAGCATACATCCTTCTGGTGGCAAGAGGGCACTCAGGAAATGTCACCATTAATGTTGTTTCTGTGAAATTTCTGGGTTTGGGGCTGCTGTGTTTGTTCCTAGGAAGGTACAAGCTTTGAATAAACACAGAATGAGATGTAACAAGGAAAATGTGAAGCAACTCCATGTGTAAGAATGTAGACAACATTTCCCTTTTGCTTGAATTCATTGCAGTTTATTCATGTTTGTTTTCTTAAAGTATGGTCCCTCCTTTTTAAATAGGATGTAATCTGTTTGAAAACATTAGGCTGCATGATGTCTTGCATATTTACTGGAGTCTGTTTTAGCATATTTAAATGGGATAGTTTGACTAGTACTCAGGTTTTGGTGCAAAAGGACTATTGTGGGCAAGGTTTTCAGAAGGAGAAATGCAAGCACTGACTTCTGAGGGGCATCGATATGAGATCTATATATATAAAATTACTAAACTCTAAATATGGTCTTCTAGGTTTACCAATAAGGTGCAACACTGAGTTGCTGAAGGTAACATAGCTGCATTAAGAGGGTAGGTTCACCTGGCTGGAGACCTTCTGAACAGCACTGTGCTGCTTCCAGGGTACACACTAGCCTGGCTACCCTTACACAGCCCTGTGCTATGCCACACAAATGTGTCCAAACTCTGCTTGAAAATGTGACATCCAAGTTAGCAGCTCATGTTTGGTTTCACCCTGTGTGTTCAAGGACAGTCACATTT
>NW_008650002.1:0-3049 GCF_000695815.1 Acanthisitta chloris | reverse complement strand
TGGTACAGTACTGTGTTTTGGATTCAGTGTGAGGATAATGCTGATAACACACTGATGTTTTGGCAGTTGCTAAGTAGTGCTTACCCTAAGACAAGGATTTTTGCAGTGTCTCATGTTCTGTCAGTGAGGAGCTGTGCAAAAAAATGAGGAGAGAGCATAGTTTGGACAGCTGACCCAAACTGGCCAAAGGGATATTGCACATCAGAGAACATCATGCCCAGTATATAAACTGGAGGAATTACCTGCAAGGGACCAACCTCTGCTCAGACATGGGTATCAGTCAGTGGGTGGTGAACTATTATATTTGTGCATTACTTGTTTCTCTTGGGTCTTGCTAATCTCTCTCCCTCTCCTAACAATTACTATTATTAACATTATTAGCATATTGATAATTCTATTTTGTTGAAATTATTAACTTGTTCTGATCTTAACCCACAAGATTTACCTTTCCTTTCCAATTCTCCTTCCTTCTGGGAACAGGGAGGAGGAACTTGTGTGAGTGAGCAGCTCTGTAGTGTTTTGTTGCAGGCAGGGGTTAAACCACAACACTTATTGTCACTTTAGGACACACAAGTGTTTTGTTCTTCAAGGCTTGGCTCACATGACTACTTTTTGACAAGCTGTGGTACTGTTAATGCCCGTGAAAGTGCTTAGACTATGAGCAACAGCTAGTAGGAACAGTATGGATAATGGTTAACTCTAGAAACAGCATCCTCTTTAGTTCCTGGTCTGGGTTATTTTTGAACAACTGCTGTTTGCTGTCATTATTGGGTTCAAAAACTGACTTCCTTTGTTCTCTTTCCATAGAACAGAGTAAATCAGGTCTGACATTTGAAGCAGTGTATTTGCAGCAGCACAGAGCATGTGGCTCTGGAGTGTGGCTACAACGAAAAGCAGAGAGCAGAAAAAGCCCTGGTTATGTTTTTCACCCAGGGGAACTGGAGAGGAGAATGGATTCCTCCCCATCCTATTTTTCCTCCTTGTTTTTCGTAAACACATTTTGAAATGGAGTATTAAACCAGGTTGATCTGCTTTCAGATCTAAGCCTGAGGAATTTCACACGGGTGTATTAGGAATTGAATATTGCATCCACACTGGATGGGTTTAGTCCCTTTCTCCTGTCTCCCCAGGAAGGGAGGAAGCACCAGTTGTCATTGCTTCATTAATTGTTCCATTTCTCCCAGTGGTAAAGGGGCAAATTCTCAATGCCAGCTGGCACAGCTTGCAAGGGTGTATAATTTATGAGGCGTGTGTAAGAAACTGGAAAGATAGCTACAATCAATATGAGCATAAGGAAAACATCCAGCTTGCAATCTCTGCCACACAGCCTGGCTGCCCATGCTTAGTTATCACAACCCACATATTTTTTACTTTCCTGAACTCTAATTCTCAAGGTTTGGTTGTTTTGTTTGGGTTTTGGGTTTGTTTTTAAGGAGTGCATATTTTTTATTTTTTTTTTAGGCTGGAAGGCTTCTCAAGGGGAAGAGGGACAGTCTGGAGAAAACAAGATTGAAAAGGTATTAAAAAATTGTATATCTTGCCAAAACCAGATCAACACTGTTGAATATTATAGAGGGTGGAGGGGGGTGAAAGCAGAGGGATGATTCTTACACTAGACAGATCCTTGCTGGAAATGGTCTGAAGAAAGACAGGCAAGGCAAGAAGTCTGTCAGAAACAAGAGGGGAGAGGAAAGCAGAAATGTAGGAAACTTGGATGCACAGAACTATTGCTATTAGATTTTAAGTTTTCTAACCAAGCTATCTACATTACTGGCAATCTCACTAGAACAAAAGTCAGGTGTCTGCAGATTTGAATAGGTCTACATAGGTTTAGTGCTGTCTGAAAACATATTGGATCATGTACAAAGGGCAAATGGAGATACAGAAATACTTCAGGATTAAAATTAGTTTCTTAGGTATACGTATTCTTCTTCCTTCTGCCTGTGAATTCTACTCTCTCCCTTCCAGCAGGAGACTTTCACTGCAGTGTCACATTGCTCTGAAAAAGTTTCACTTGATGAACAACATCACAGCCACATCTTCTGCCTTAAGTTAACTGTTCTCCCTGAAGGTCACTATACCATCTCTGTCAGAAAATCAGGAATTCCAGCCCACTCCCAAAGTAAACCAGTCTTGAGCTCTGTGCAGCTTGGCCAGATGTGCACAGAGATAGCATTTGTTTCTTCATGCTATATGTTTCCAATAGCTTTTTTAAATAAGAAGCATCTGGTTTAAACTGCATGAAGCACTTGTGCTAGCATTGCTACAAGGGGTTTGGCAGGGACTGTGGTCTCTGTTCTTGGAGATGTCATGGGCTGCAGACATTATTATGCTGTCATGTATAGAGCTCTGGCCTGGCACACTCTATTAGTGCAGTTCTTTGTTACATACCTTTATTTATGCAGATATTTTTTTGTCTGGGGGTGAAGAGCTGAGCAGAAGATGAAGCAGACTTCAGCTCAGCATCTCCAGTGTGTGTGCATGAGTGAGAGGTGATCCCTGAATCTATGCAGCTGCATGTCCTCAGAGGTAACTTGACCTAGGATGATCCCCTTCCCAAGTGAATTTGGGCTGGTTGGGAGAAAAAGCTGTTGAAGGAGCCACAGTGCTTAAGGTAGATCTAACTCACCATTATCAGAGTTGAAGCACTTACACAGACAATGAAGATTTGATTATGTCTCCATCACCATCACTTCTTGTGGAATAATTAAAAAGATCATTTAGTTTGTCTTAATACATTTTTGATGTGTGTCTGTATTTCGCCCTTAAGTAGAATCATAGAACAGAATCATAGAACCATCAAGGTTGGAGGAGACCTCTAAGGTTAATCCCTGTCACTGCTGGAACCCCTAAACCCTAAACCAGATCCTCCAGTGTCAGATCCAGATGCCTCTTCAACACCTCCAGGGATGGTGACTCCACCACCTCCCTGGGCAATATCCCAGTGCCTCAACACCCTCACAGGGAAAACATTTCTCCTAACATTTAATCTGAACATGTTCATGAGTCTTTCTCATTAAAACCAAATACATATATATATATATATATA
>NW_008650001.1:0-875 GCF_000695815.1 Acanthisitta chloris | reverse complement strand
AAGGGATATTCCATACCATACAACATCTGCTCAGATGGTGAGAACTAGGGAATGAGCCCCTCTGTACCTGTTGTTCATGAGCAGAGAATGACTTATGAGAGTTGTGATGGTTGTAGGCCATCTTGGGCATAGCAATCATGAAATGATAAGAGTTTTTGATTCTCATAGAAGTAAGGGAAAGGGTCAGAAGAACTGCTACCTTGAAATTCAAACAGAATTTTGTCTGTTTAGGGGTCTGGTTGAGAGTCCCTTGGGAGGTAGTCCTGAAGGGCAGAGAAGTCCAAAAGGTTGGACATTTTTCAAGAAGGAGCAGACTCTCCCCATGTGCTGAAAGATGAGCTGGCAGGCCAGTTTTTTTTTAACAGAGAGCTTTGGCTGGAACTTAAGAAAGAAAGGACAGCTTATGACATATGGAAGAAAGGGCAGGACACTCAGGAAAACTACGAGGATGTAGTGAGTTTATGCAAGGAGAAAATAAGAAGAGCCAAAGCCCAACTACAACTTACTCTGGCTACTGCTGTAAAAGACAATGAAAAATGTTTCTTTAAATACATTAGCAGCAAAAGGAGGGCTAAGGAGACTCTCCATCCTTTGTTAGATGTGTGGAGAAACACAGAGACAAAGGATGAAGGAAAGGCTGAGGTAAAGATGCCTTCTTTGCCTCAGGCACTAATAGCAAGACCAGTTGTTCTCAGGGTACCCAGTCCCCAGAGCTGGAAGACAGGGACAGGGAGCAGAATGAAGCCTTCATAATCCAAAGGGAAATGGTTATCGACTTACTAGAACACTTAGACACACATGTGTCTATGGAGCCAGATGGGATCCACCCAAGGGTACTGAGGGAGCTGACAGAAACACTCGCCAAGCCACGTTAC
>NW_008650000.1:40199-41844 GCF_000695815.1 Acanthisitta chloris | reverse complement strand
GGTCATAGTCAGGTGGGGGTTGGTCTCTTCTCACAGGCAACCAGCAGTAGGACAAGAGGGCACAAACTCAAGCTCTGCCAGAGGAGGTTTAGGCTGGATATTAGGAAGAGATTTTTTTATGGGGAGAGTAATCAGGCATTGTAATGGGCTGCCCGGGGAGGTGGTGGATTGACCATCCCTGGAGGTTTTCAAGATGAGACTGGATGTGGCAATTAGTGCCGTGGTGTAGTAACGATGGTAGGGTTGGACTCAATGATCTTTGAGGTCTCTTCCAACCCAGGTGATTCTATGATTCTGTGATTCTTCTCCACCTGGCTGGAGGCAGGACCCCTCTAATCCTGATTAAAAAGTTCCACATTAATGTCTTGTCAAAATGGACTAGAACTTCTCTCCCTAGAGCCAGTAGTATGATCAGACCTTCTATTCTGCCTACTGGAGATGAGAGTGGCAACTTTCCTGTAAAACAACCCCATTTGTGGTTCTTTTTTCCTGCAGTTCCCACACCGCTGCATGTAGTACTGAGGTAGGTTGTTCATCCCACTTCCTCGTATCCTGTCCTTGTTCTTGCAGGCAAAACCACAGGGTACTCCATGGTGTGTATTTTCTATATCCTCTCTCTTGAGCCAGAGGACGCCTGCTATCAGCTGCTGAAACATGAGCCTGTACAGGTGGGGAGTAGAGCAAATCTTCCCTAAATTTCTGGAACTTCTCAATCTGTTCATCTAATTTCTGTAATAAGTTGTCCAATAATTTTTCCACAGCCACAATGTCACTCACTGTCGGTTGCATATCCTCTTTTCAAATGAATGTTGCCATATATTGCGGGGACTATGTATTGCAAACATATATTGTTGATGTAATAGGTATCAAACGCCACAAAAGAGCAAAGAAGTAATCGATGACTATTAAATCAATACAATGAATGTTTATTATAATTTTCTTTTAACACATTCTGATCAGATCTGTTGTTATCACCTAGACTAATTTACTGGCCCAGTTATTTTAATATATTGTCATGGTTTAACCCTAGCCAGCAGCCAAGAACCACGCAGCCACTCACACTCCCTCCGCCCCACTTCCTCTGCCCAGGTGGAATGCAGAGGAGAAACACAAGTAAAATATATAGGTTGAGATAAGAACAGTTTAATAATTGAGCACAAAATGAGATAAAATACTAATGGATAATAAAAAGGGAGAGAAAAAACAAACAAACAAAAAAAAACCAACCAAAATAACCCCAGATGCACAATTCAATTGCTCACCACCCGCTCACCACAATTCCATTGCTCACCAATGCCAGCCCCAGTTCCCGAACCTGGATCAGCCCACCCCCTGGGTAATTCCTCCCCCGACCTCCAGTTTATACACTGGGCATGACATTCTACAGTGTGGAATATCCCTTTGGCTAGTTCAAGTCACCTGTCCCAGCTAATGCTCCCTCTCAGTTTCTCTTGTGTACCTTCTCAGTGGCAGAGCATGAGACACACAGAAAAACCCATCCTTGATTTAAGATAAACACAGCCTAGCTGAAACCAAAACATCAGTGTGTTATCAATATTATTCTCATTCTGAATCCAAAACCAGCACTGTACCAGCTACTAAGAAAAAATCAACTTCATCCCAGCTGAAACCAGCACATATAGGT
>NW_008650000.1:34865-40171 GCF_000695815.1 Acanthisitta chloris | reverse complement strand
TTCTTGATGCATGCACATTCTATTTAGAATCCTAAGACTACTGTTCCTGATAACATTTTTAAGAACTTAATTTTTATCTACTTTGTTTTACACAAATAAGGATCACTTTTGGGTATAGATCACCACAAACTGCTGAGGCCAGAAAAGTGCCTTTATGTTCCATAGGCATAAATCAACGATCACAGCTTTTCTAGTTTCCATTCCAATATGGACAGCTGAGAAGTACTAGTGGCACTGCTGCTTGTTACTCCAGGCATTGCTAATCTCTTTTTGATTAAAACTTAAGCTATTTGTTATTTCAGAGCAATTGGTGCCTCTAATATAACAAAATCATCCTCACCTGTGATATACTAAGGAAAGCTACAACGTAAAAAGTGTTGTGAAATATAGAAACAAGCCACTGTGTACAGCACAAACAGCAAAATCAAAAAACGTAGGAGAATTAGGCATACATCTCAATAAATTCTCAAATTGACCTCAGCAAAGAATTGCTTTTAATGGGACAGATTATGTTTCATATCAGAACTGGGCAATGATACTTTCATAAATTAAAGGGATACCATCATCCTGAAACACAGTTTACTCTCTGTGCTTCTGCTAAGATCACACTAAAGAAATATAATACAATTATGACCTGAAATAAACAAAAATGGCTGTATTTGCTACTTTTTAAAATGTTTACATCATCATTCTACACACATAATTTAAATAATTTTCACTGTAAATAGTCTTTAGTAATGCGATCTTGCACAATAAATTTTTCAGTATACAAAAATCACAAAATCTGAATTTCTTTAATCTCTTCTGTTGCAATTTGTCAGACATATGTAAGATTATGTCTTACCTTTATATACAACGGTTCTCTTGTGTTATCTATAAGAATGTAAGCTTTTTCTTCCCACACAGGATTGAGGTTCTTGTGTATTGTTTTACTTCTAAATACTTCTTTTCCTCCGAGTTTAAACTTGACATACGGATCACTGGTTCCTGTTAAAGACACATATACTGTAATATAGTGGAGACTAAATTTATTTAAACAGAGCTAAATATAATTTCTACAGATAGTAAAATTTAAACTAGCATTGGACAAAAGAATTTTAAATAGTCACAATTTATTATTTTCTAGGGTGTCATTACTCAGGCAATTGATTGTGCTAACATCAAATGGGTGCTCACATCACTTTCTGTTGTTTGCAAATACTGCATTGTGTCCAGGCTTTCCTCTTCCATAAAGACAATCTTCCTACAACACTCATGATGAAAACACCAACTCTAAAGTCAGTGCACAAACTTCACAGCATGCTCTCTGCAGCAATCACCTACTTGCCTGACAGCACAGCTCTAAGCACCTTGATACAGCTGAGTAACAATTAACTGTAGCCATTAACCTGAAGAGTACTGAAAGAAAAATGTTAAATATGGCATGAATGGAGAAAGCACGGGTTGTGGGAAACGTCACAAGGAACAACTGATGAAAGGTGGACTCTTGGGTGGGCACAGAGACTAGCAGTCATCCAGGAGTGCATCTGAGACTATGTGAACAAATAACTTAAACTCTAGCACAAATAACAATTGCATCTTCATGAATAGCAACAAAATTCTAATACAAGACTCTTCGCTTTTTTCTAAATTTTTCAGGCTTTTCATGAGATTGGCATATTTTAGAAGTTTATGGTAGCATCCACTGGGAAATACAGTCATTAGCTCTTCTTAAAATTGCAACATGCTCATCTAAACATAAATTAGTCTGGCATGACCAGAACTCTTTGCACTGTTTTATCCAACCACAAGATGTCAGTACACTTCACCTAAAGTTGTATCTCCCTTTCAAAAAAATATAGTGGCAGAAAACTGTGGTCTCACATACGGCAGGGTTACAGTCATTCCTGTCCACAATTACTGGGGAAGAATTTCAGTGGCACAAAAATGTGTTGTCTAGCACAATTAACTTGTTCCTTGGTTATTCAAGTAATGGTGATGATTTTGAAGGCAAAGGTCAGACATTTCAAGGGGACAGGTCCTCCTTGACCAACCTGATCTCCTTTTATGACAAGGTGGCCTGCCTAGTGGATGAGGGAAAGTTGTGGATATCACCAACCTGGACATCAGCAAAGCCTTTGAGATCGTTTCCAAAGACATTTTTCTGAAGAAGCTGGCTGTCCATGGCTTAGACAGGTGCACTCTTTGCTGGGTTAAAAACTGGCTGGATGCCCAGGCCCAGAGAGTGGTAGTGTATCATGTCACATCCAGCTAGTGCCTGGTCACTAGTGGTGTTTCCCGTGGCTCACTGTTGGGCCCAGTCCTGTTCAATGTCTTTACTGATGATCTGGATGCAGGGATTGAGTCTACCCTCAGTAAGTTCATGGATGACACTAAGCTGGGCAGAAGTGTTGATCTGCTGGACGGTAGGACAGTTCTGCAGAGGGATCTGCTACAAATGCTCTGTTCATTTACCCATGTTACCAATAAAAGACTTTACAGAGATTTGGGTTACCGGCATAGCAGTACTGAAGGACTGCGTAACCTTCCCTAACTAATATGTCACCTTACTGGAGGAGTCTCCCCTTTTAATCTTGGCAAAAATTCCCACTGCAACAGTCTGCCCAGGAACATCATTCAACTTTGGACACTGGCATCTGCATTTGCCATAGCAGTGCCAGCAGGGGCACTACAGGTGACAACACCCCACTAAACTTTCTTTCTCTAACATATTTTAGCGCTGTTGAAGTCTTCTTGCCCTGTCTCCACTACATTATAGCTAGAGGAACACGATGATTCAAAACTTCAGTGAAATGTTTACAGGTTGGGAAGACTTACGAAGTGATCGCCTAGATTCATACAACCAGAGGTGCATCCAGGAAGACACGTGCATTTTTGCCTCACTGCTATCTTCTTTGAGAACAAAAGTTGTTTATAAGGCAAGAAAGCTTTCCCTCTACAAATACCAGTGGTAAACAAGGATGTTTTGTAATCTGCAATGTTAGCACTATGCTCCACATGTCTAGCAAAGGAAAAATCTATTGAACTACACAATACATTATCATATGAAATTAAAGTGAATGATAAACACATACTCCTACAACACTTAGAGATGAATCACAGCTATGAAACTGAAAAAAAGGAAATAATTTGAGGTTGGTTATTAAATAAATGCATTTGCTGGATAAGCAATTACCTAGTGCATTTATCATGGAAGAGAAAAAGAAGAAACTGATCTTAAACATACATCAGTCATTTCTAAACGATGGTAAAAAATCCAAATACTAAAAAGCTATAGCCAAAAAGAATTATCTCTAGTGCTATTCCTAGATTTTTCATACAAATTTTGACTACTCTTATAATTTTTGAAACTAATGAAAATGGAATCATAGCTACAGTTTCATAGTTTGAGAGAAAAAAAACCATCCAAATCATGCCTCTAGACTATGACAATGTACAAGAAAGAACAAGTACAAATGTATGTCATGTGTGCTTTAGACAAAGCACATTGGTCAATCAGTAGGCAAACTGTGTGATTCCCACTTCAAAGAAGCCTAAGGAACTGGAATAATGGCTACACAATAGAAGACTCTACCTTGCACCCTTGAAGTATCTCCTGCTGCTCCACTGGAGTAGTAGGAAACTTTCTGGCCTCCAGAAGAACCCGTGCTCATCTATAGTAGACTGCCTTCACTTAAACCCAGCTCCTCCTTAATTCTCAACCTCATACCACATAGCATCATGCTACTGATACAAAAAGTGGGGCTCTTCTGCAGATGAAATTGAGTCATAACACTTTCTCATTTGCCACTTTCCCATCTGTCTTTTGTGCATATCTATATGTTGAGATTAAGATGACTCAGGGACGGATTGTGCCTGTAATTCACTTTCATGTTGGAAGACAAAACCAAGTAACTAAAAATGTAAGTCATATATAAGCCAAATGTAATCTTATAAACAAAATATAAGCTTATATATATGCCTTTATATCACTTTTATAACTTCAGAAAAAAAATGCAAGTCCTTTTCCTAAGCCTGAGCTTCTGTGCAGTCCAGACAGGGCCACAATACAGAACAACACAGCAGTTTGGTTTTCCTGAGTTGAAGTCAAATTCTGAGCACATTCAATGGTGAAATCATTTTTAGACACTGAATAACTCAATCTGAACTTTTACATCACAAAACCTCACAGAAGACAGCACAGCAGTCTTAACAACTGAGCTGCTCTCAGCCAGAATGTTCATTTCCCACGACTGCTGTCTTCTGCATTATAATTTAACTTACATGACCACACTTGTTCACCAAACCCTGTATGATAAGAGACTAACAGTATCAGTGACAAATGGCAATCAGAAAATTTTTTACAGTAAAAGCATTAACATCTCCTGTTGGCAAAACTCTCACTTATTATTATAATAAAAGCTACCAAGAATATGACTACAGCAAGTCAGCCAAAAATCAATAAACCAGGCAAGCACCATTAGAATTCAAGATACAGTATTATGATTAAAAATTATCTCACTGCATACTACTGATAAGAAGATGAGTTAATACTCCTACTCTCAAATTTATTTTCATAACAATGGAAAATATCTACTCTGCCAAACACTTTCCCTTTGTTTTATTTCCTAAATATTTTTCAAGGATATCAATGGAGAAATCGGTCCAAAAAGACTGCAGACGCTGGGATTAACGGATAGCATTCTTTTATTTTAAAAATGTCTTCCTCAACATAAACAAAAGGGAAGGAACATCTTGCAGTTAGAAATGCTGTAAATAAAAGCATAACCAATAAAAAGTGTAACTAGGTGACAGACTGCGATACTACAAGATCTTTACATTGTATGACTCACTGGATTCTCAGTGAAATGACACATACCATCTAAAATACTACTTTAGATAGCTAAGACCAGAATGATTCTGTCATAAAACCTGGTCTTAATGATTTCTCTGTATTGATGTGCTAACCCAAAAGCATTCTCTATCTGTAATTAACAAGAGTGGCAACAATGTCAATGTCAAAACGGGGGAGGGGGGGAAGGAGGGGCGGATCCCTGACTTCATACCCTGGAGAAAGCATTTTTTGGGAGCTGGACTCCTCTAAATTTCAAGCTATGCCATACTTGAAGTTATATCAAAGACTTATAGAATGTTTTGGTTAGAATTGACCTTAAAGATCATCTCAGTCCAACCCCTCTACCATGCGCAAGGATACTAGGTTGCTCCGAGGTATACCACTGTACCCAGGTGCATCATTTCTTATTGACAGTTTATATCACACTGTGTTATCAAGTTTCATTAGAATTCCTTCTTATTCTTCTAAATTG
>NW_008650000.1:23296-34793 GCF_000695815.1 Acanthisitta chloris | reverse complement strand
GGAGAGTTTATCTAGTTTCTTTATAACTTTAAAAGTCAACTCCTTTTTTTCTAGAAAACATGAGAAACACATTAACAGCATTTCTCCCAAGAAGATAAGGATTATTTTATTGTTTTCTTTCTATTGCAGTTTTATAGGTCTCTAATGTATTTTACATAGTATTTTACACATGCAACTGTTACAGCAGAGGAAATTCTGGTCCACTCAAACTGATGGATATTTTACTATCAACTTCACTCAGATCAGAAATAAATTAATCTAACGTGTACCTAAAATGCACAGGAAGCCTGCAGTTTAATACGACTTGTGATTTCTGAACCTACAATAAACCTCTTCAGCCCACAGTCCATCTCAATACAACTGATACCTTTGCTGCATATGAACTTTCCTAGCATATTTCAAACTGACAGTTTCAATTCTGAGTACCTAAGAGCAACTAATTAAACATGTTTCAAAAATATACAGTTATTTTTACATTTCATACTTGTATTTTTTTCTGATATCCACTCCGTCATATCAATAAATATTTCTGCATAGGCTCCATAATTTCCATATATAAATGTCAGTTTGGGGAATTAATATTGTTGGGGGGTTTTAATTAAAATTTTCACTAAATTAAATAGCCTTCAACCCACAGATGCAGATTCTGGATGAAAGTACTCTGCAGCTCAAAAAACACCCACCTTTACTTTAGATGCCTAAATAGTAGGGTTGTGAGGAAACTGGTAAAGTGTATGAATCTCCTGATAGCAGTGTTTGGAAAATGCCTGTACTTGTGAATTTGTGCTGAGGGTGGCACTGAGTCAGCGCTCACAGCCAGCTTCTGCCAGACCTTGCTCTGGGTAAATTCACAGCAACTGTTGCTGTCTCCAGAGGTATCACGATGGGGTTTATTTTTGAATTCTTGTAGCGATTTTCACTGTAAAATGTGAAGGAAGCTATGTTCTCATAGCTAAGCTACGTTCTCAAATTATTTAATAATCATACAATTTACTTGAGACAGTTCATCTTCCTACAGAAATAAACCCAAAGGCTTAGGATAGGGCATTTAGCCATTTTCTTGGAAGGCTGCCACGCAGTTTCCTCAGGTGTTTTCTTCCTCTTGGGATGGAGAACTGAGAAGAAAAATTGAGACTCACAGTGTGTTCAGAGAAACAGGGCCAGAGAATGGAGGAAAGGCTGTCTGGCTCAAAACAACCAGTTAGGAAAGCAGTGGGGGGAGCAGGTCAAGCTCTGCTTAGGTGAGGCAGCAGCTGCTCCCCCCCAGCCCCTTGAGCCTCAGCAATAACTGCTGGTCTGCACTGGAATGGTCTTGGTGACCACAGGACTCTGATGTGAACCCTGAAATACTGGTGGTGGTCGACCACCTGGCCTGGCTGCACAAGATGATCTGATGCCAAAGCTCCTGGCTCTGCCTAAAGCGCAGGTACAAGTGTGACCTCACACTGGGGACAGGCCCTGGGCAAGGGGAATGGATAAAAGCTCAGTGAGACATGCTGGATCCATGGGTGGTGACTATCCACCTCTCCTACTCATCTATTTTTCTCTTTTTCTTTCTTCTCCTTCGTAATACATTAAGTTGCAAGCCGCACTGAGCATTATCCCCTTGATTACTCTACAAGTACCATGATCAGTGCCTGGCTAAGGGCTTTGTTCCCTTAAGGCTGCTTGAGTTAAAGTTTGCTCTGTGTTTGAATGCTGTGAAGTTTACTGATTTGCCTTTTGCCAAGTGACTTATTCCACACAGATGACCCAAAGTTTATAAGTAAAAAATATTTCTTGTTAAACCGCCTGAGAATTACATTGTTTCTCCTACACACCATCCAGTGTAATTAAAAATTACCTTCTCCTCAACACACAGAGCGGATTGGGGTGTTACAAAAGGCCATTAGATGCTTACAGAAATATATGGGTGAACAAAAGACCAATTAGTAAGGTAAAAATGGTGGCCTCGTGTTTTCAGCTTCCCAGGCAAAAGGGAGAAGCTGTTCCCTCTGGAGTTTTCAAGTAGAGTCCCCAGAAAGTAAGGGCTTCCTGAAGTGCATAAGAATTCCTGGTTATGATAGAAACAGAAAGCCACATTAGAAGATAGAAGATAGAAACAGAAAGCCACATTGCTGGATGGAGTGAGGGACCTGGCAGTGAGAGCAGGCTAAGTTGAGATCAGAAAGCACTAAACCAACAGACAGAGCCCATGCTCCACTGGACTCTGGAACCTTCTGCAAAGGAGCTTGCTTGGACCAATAAAGCTGCTGTAGCACATAGAGAGGAGTGCACAACTCCATTTCTTACTACTCTTCTCTGCTCTTCGCTCCATGCTTTTCTACACCAAAAAGGGACACTATACCCCATCACCATCACGACGAGTATGAGTCACTGCCACCAGGACCCTTGTGTGAGATCTGGATACCTTTTGAGGAGCAGAAAAAGTATCCCTGGCCTCCAGAGCTGCCAAGCTGCAAGGAGAAGAAAAATGACCGCACTCCTACAGAGAGCAAAGCAGGGACAGCAAGGCTAAGACAGGGCAGACAGGAAATGGAGAAGTATTTTCCCAGACTACCTTTTACACTGAGCACTGCTGAACTGTACCTGTTGACAATTAGAATGAAATCTGGAGCTTTCATTCATTGGAATGAAATCTTACTTATCAAAAGCCAATCACTCTCTGTAGAAAAAAAGACAAACTCCAGCAGCCTCTTGGACATTTTACTCAAATACAGACAAAAAATACTGCCTATCTAACAAGAATGAACCTTTAAATAAGACATTCTACAGATGTTTTTACACTCCATGATTGCAAGCAAGCTTATCTACACATATTGACATGAATTCCAGGGTAAATAGCATGCCAAGCTGTCATTTCTTGTTTCAGCATCCTCACTACCTCTGTAATAAGGAAACTGAGCATTTAAAAATTAGTTCTTTCAGACATTCACATTCCCAGGAATTCCTAAAACTTCTTAAGTGCTTTTTTACCACAAATAAAAATATAACCCTTCTGAAAAACCTTCAGATAAGCTAAAGTTCTTGCTCATTCTGATTTAGTCTACATAGAAACTCTTTGATGTCCATCAAAACTAATATCAGATTTCCTTTGTATTACAGCATTCAAATTACAAAGCTATTTAATATGTTAAAAATGTAATTAAAGAGCTACTTTGATGAGTGTTCACAATTAGTGGCATGAATACTGATGATGAATACTGATCTAAGAGGACATGTAAAAAGAATTTTGCATCTGGCCAGCTGTTACAGTATGAATAGTATTTCTCTGGTTATTGCCTTTTGAGTATTTGCCACATTTGGAAGATGGTGTGAGCATCTAGCTATTGATTTACGCCAATAATTTTCTCATCTCCCATCTCCAGGAGAAAGAACATGATTGTGTTGCTATCAGTCTGAACTGTGTGACAGACTTAGCAACATTTCACAAGAAAAAAATTTATTCCATAATCCTGGTTACCTGAACCACAAGGATGATGAGTTTCTCAGTCTCCAAAGTTACACTGTATACATTGTATTTTAATCACACTAAGGACAAAATTTCAGTATCCTACACTAGTGAAACCCAGGGTTCAAACACAAATAGCATGCTCTGTAGTTAGGCTATAATGAAAAGTCTTTTCAATAATTTAAAATACATTGCCTTATATATAGTTTTGGTTTCAATCTTGCGTTGCAGCACAAAATTAGGAGTGCATTAAAGGGTTACTTAATCATCACACTTTGTTATCCTATCGGCAACTAATGTTCTTCTAGATCCTGCATATACAAATGTAAACAAAGGTATTCACCGGACAAAATGCAAAGTCTATGTGAATGCTCTTAGACTACTACAATTCTGCAAATTCTCCTGGTTTTGATAGTCGTCTCTCCCAGTTATTCTCAATTTAAGCAGCTAGTTTATTACTGCTATAAATATCTCATTGCTTTGTCTCCATCAGGGCTATAAGCAGATGCTGTCGTGGTTTAACCCCAGCCAGCAGCCAAGAACCACGCAGCCACTCACACACTCCCCCATCAATGGGATAGGGGAGAGAATCGGAAGGGTAAAAGCTAGGAAAACTCCTGGGTTGAGATAAAGACAGTTTAATAGAGAAAGCAAAAGCCACACACACAAGCAAAACAAGGAATTAATATAACAGAGTGCTGCTAACAGAGAAACAAGTGTATATGCACATATATTATTTCCTTCCAATGTCCCCCCCAAGGCACTGAGGATTTAGAGCACAGACCTTCAGAGTTAGGTATGTTCACGGTGCATTTCAATGCCTTTTGCAGATTGTTCCATGAACTCACTCAACCTCCTCTTGCATCCACATAAACCTCTAGTAAGAAATCAGTTTTACATGCCCAGTTTCTTAGTGAAACACCACCAGGTTACCACAGTGATACCTCAAACCAAAAAATAAACAAGACCTACTATGACACTCAAGAGAGAATTTAGACAAAACTGACTACCCAAATCAAGCCCCTTTCTGTGCACTTCCCATTCAGCTGCCATCTAAATCAACCAAGTGCCTGACTAATGTCTTTAAAGTCTCCTCAATTCAAATGCTGCAGGTGCTCCTAAAAGCTCACTCCAGGTAGCTCCATAAAAAAAGGGAAACAAGCAGAAGCACAACAGATGGCAGCCAGGACAGTAATGAGTGACAGGTCCTAGTTTGAAGTCCCAGCACAAAGTGCTGTTCCTTTATTTTGCCCTTAAGGAACAAAAGCTCAGTCCTGGAAGCCCAAACACAGTTGAGATCTGAAACCTGATCAATGCAGGAAGGAGAACATCTATAGTTTCCCACCTGGTTTGAAGAAAATTCTACACTTTACACCAAGGTGCAATGCATACTCTCTTCCCTGACAAGCTTGCAGTGGCTTGGTAAAACATTTGCTTCATTGCTCAAAATGGGAATGCTGAGCTTTTTCAGAGACAACAAAATTTCAGAAAGGGTGAGAAAAATATCCCACACATCTTGCTTTTTTGGTAAGATTTCAAGCTACTACACTACTCTGCAATACCAGAACGCAACAATCTTTCCCTGCATCTTTTCAAAAGAAGAACCAGTACTCATCCACCCATCCAAATCAAATTACTGGCAAACAGGGTGGGAGAAGACTGTGCACTGCAATCCTTATGTGAGAAAATACCACTCTTCACATGTTTCCTCCCAGTTAGCCTGTGGAGGCTCCTTGCTGCTGAAGCAGCAACTTTCTGAGCTGAGCTTTTAAAGCACTTGCCATTTTATACAGACCTGGTATTCACTTCTGATTTCACCTCAGGAGTCAGATCACCTATTTGTTTACTCTAGACATAAACTACTCTATTGTGGGGTAAAAAAATTACAGACATTTTCCTAGCATAATTATGATTAGATTCACATTTTTCCCAACTTACAAATAATATGAAGGATGGATAAGACTGAATTTCGAGACAGCATTCCGAAACTGGGAAAGTCTCTCAAGATCATGTAACAAAAACATTTGAGTATCTATGTTTAATAAATGTCAAACAAAGATTGACAGAATATCAATATACCTAGAGGAAGAAAAGTTTATTCTTGCCCAGTGAGTGTATTAAAATTTCAGTTTCAATGACATAAATGTAGTAGACTGATTTACTATTAATGTAAACAGCCTTCTAGGTTTCTGCTACCATATCTAAGATCTGACAGCAGTCATGTAACTTCATCAGGTAATCATGGTAAGGTCCTGTACAATACTATTTTTGCGGTTAAATTTTTACAATGGCTTGTTCTCTCTCACATGGAATATATTACAGCAAATGTGACATACACTGTTAGTCAGATTTATCATACTTACATTGCTGTTCAAAAAGTGTATTACTGACTTACCTAATTTTAAATATGAGCTGCAGTTGCATGTACAAACTCACTGAATCAGACTCTTGTGTTCCTGTGGGTCAAAATACCTTTTAGGAATCCTTTCACCATCTGAACTATGTGTGGTATATGTCTCAGAGCAGACTGAAAAATGCCAATATGAGATTGGCAGACTGTCCAACAGGTAAAGCCTGATCGTATCTGATAAAGAGGTGTTACTGTTTATGTCACACAGCTCCAGTGTTTATCAGTCAGGGAATAAAATAAACAGCAAGACAACACTTGTGCAAGCAAGATTGCACCGAGTTGAATGGTTAAAATAAATCTACTGCACTTGTCTTACTTGGAAATATTCAAAAAAATTGGCTAGCAGAAGTATTGAATCAACATTAGCTAAATCTTATTACTCCACCTGTGTGGGGTTAGCTAGCCCCAGCTCCTTTCACTTCATGCTCTTGAGTCAAAGAACCTCTACAAAGTTTTAAGCAGAGTTGAATTAACACACTCATAATTCAAACCTTAATCGGAATTTTAATACCCTCATATATATTTACCCAATGAACTTGTAACTTCCTAAGCATTAAGGCAGTGTTTACTAGCACACTTACCTCCACGGTCCCGTGCAGCTAGATTCTGTCCTCTTCTTAGAGTGATGTCCAACTGGTACATTCCGGGATTCACAGAGAGAATATCTGCATTACTTGTTCCAAACGAATTTGTACTCTGGAAGGGAAAAAAATAAAAATACAATAGGTGATACTACTAAAAATTTCATGTAAGGTATATTTATATATCACCACCCTGTTGAACTCAGACAAGGCTGCATCCCATTCCCCTACCTTAGAGTTAATACCCAGCACCAAGGAATCTGCCTCTGTCTCATCAGTATGACGACTCCCGAGATTCCCTTTTTAGAATAAAACCAAGAAAATAAACACCAAAACCCCCAAACTGGTTGATATCTCAAGAGTTAAATATATTATTTTAAACAGGTGGCTGAAAAAATATTTTTTTTTATATAGGGGGTTGGAACTAGATGGTCCTTCCAACTCAAACCACTGGATGATTCTATGAGTGTCTACTTTTAATTACATACACATACAGTTCTGGCCCACTAAAGCAAAATAAGTAATAAAAAACAATGCTATACTTTACAGCACTACTTGGACTAATCACCACCAGTACCTTCAAACCCTGTGTTTATTCAGTAGTAATAATCTACACATTCAACAAATATACACAAATTCCCATTTTGTCATCTACTGCAGGACTTTGTGATTTTTTTCTACAGAGTTACGAGGGAAGCTGTGGGGGGAAAATAATCATAAAGACATTAAATGCAGCTGTAGCTCTGTATGCCAGGGAAAAAAATCTTACAGCAGTTATCTGTATAAAACGTATCATAAAAGTAGTAAAAGAATACAATAAAGGAAGACAGAACGCAAGGAATTCTCTGGACTGCATAAGCAATAATCACATTTCTGTCCCAAACAATGAAATAGAGAAATTATATTTCTTGGTGCATATAAGCTTTCACAAAATAGCTCTTAATGCATCTCTCTGTAAGTAGACTCTAATTACAGTGCATGCTTGGAATACTACATTTAATTTTAAGACTAAAACAACTATACCTATTATACATTCACAGTACATACAGGAGCTTCACCTGTTATGCACACTGAACACCATATTTACATATGCTCATGCTCAGAGCTACATCTTTTAAGACCAATGCTATTAACATTTTATTATGTGATCTTGGGTCCTCAGCAAGGAAAAACGAAAAAAAAAAAAGCCACATGATAGAAACATCTCAAAGACCAGGTGTACTAAATGCTACACTGTTTCAACAAGAAACTTTTGTTGTTTCTCTTTCTCCTAACCCCCTTTTCCTTTTGAATGCAATAATAAAGCTAAAGCATGAGGGCACGGGCAAAATAAAGGTATTTTAACATATTGTTTATTCTCGTTATTCCAGAGACACAACTCTGAGCTGCAGTGCATTAATCTTTGTTGCCACACATACAATGCTGGCAAAACCACATACTGATATGCTCACCATTTCCACAGCAAGGAAACTTTTTCAAAACTAGTGCCCTTCAAAGAAAATGGTTAGGTGAGCTTTGATTTGGTGGGAGGTGTTGTCCTTGAAATCTACCAACATTTCTCTTCTAATTTAGTCCTTGTAAAGTAACTGCTGGAACATGCCTGAAACTATTAAAAGACCTCACAAGACTCTTGCAGAAGGCAGCCACCACCTTCTTTCAAAGTACTAACTCCTCACTCACCATGTATTTTTTCCCCTCTTATTCTTAATGCACTGTCTGCAGGATACAAGACTGACAATAGTGTCCCCCACCCTTGCAATGCTAAGTCCAGTCAGAAAAAAAGGAAAAAAACTGCATAATGGCCTCAGCCTCATCCATGGCCAGAGCATTCATCAGGGTATTGCAGAGAAGGAAATGTATTCTGTAGTAAACAGTAAAACCCAAAGCTTTCCTTCCCCTTTCTTGCTCTTCTACCAGAGCCTGCAGTCACAAAAGAAACATGATGTCTCCCAACATTTATATTCTCCCTTTCCAAGCACCCCTCTCTCTTCCACTCTGAGGTAGAACACAAGTGCTACATTAAAATTCCTAGGTTTAAACAGTGCCATGTTGCTTCCTTTTCCCTTTCTCACCTCCTTTTCAATGCTTTTCCTTCTTTTTCTCTTGCAAGAGAACCTCACTTTCTTTTTTAATACATATAATAATTAGCTCTTCAGAAAGCTGAAGGAGGCTAAAAACAGTTAAATCAGCAATGTAACAAGCCTACCAGACAGAAAGAGTTACACAAATTAATTAAAAATTAAATAGATATTAACTATCCCTGTCTTTAGAAAGTCAAACTTTATTTTTGCACCCCAACAGCAACATTTGAGGTATGAAATTAAAACTGGAGGCTGCCATAATACACACAACTATTAATGAATCATTTTTCAAACACCTTTTTAAACTAGTGAGTTCAAAAATTACAATGGAAACCAGTAAAAAAAATTAAGAAAACCACTTTTGCATGGACTCTAGTAACGAACTAAAGTTTGAAATATTTAGACAAGCAACTTGAGAGCATTCATGAAAGCCTACAATTGCCCTAACAATGGAACTGTTTCAAAAGTACATTTTCTGACCTTCTGCATTCAGAATAATTCTAAGGTTCGAGAAAAAAAAGTTCTCTATAGCTGAAAAAAACCCCAAACCAAAAAACAAGCCCACAAAAACCTCACAACTAGAAGCTGTTAGCCTCAAGGTCGTTTCTTACTGCCTGCTACAGGATGACACCAAACCTGACAAAGCAAGGTCATGCTTTCACTTTTTGCATCTAAATGTATAGCAGGTTTGAAATTAATTTTATTAAATCTTTCAGAAAAATGTTGATTCCAATCAAAAATCAGAAAGACAATTAACCGTATTTTCGCACAGACAAAACTGCCTGTGGGAAGACAGCGCCAGAATTAAATCCTTTGAATTAATTTGTAGCAGTGGTCTGTCACTATTTTACTCCAGAATACTCCTTTTCACTAAAACATGACTAACTTTTTGGACTCCAGAATTTCCCATAAAATGAAAATTATTCTCTTTTAAGGGAAATTTATTACTTAGCACAAACACTGAAGCTTTGTATACAGTGAATTTTGATAGAAAGCTTAAAGAATACTGATCAGCTTTAAAACACGCTACATTCAAGGGTCAGGACAGAGGACTTGTACCAGTCCTCAGTCTCACTCTGGTGTTCGCTAGATACGAAACCCTCCTGGGATGTTCTCTTATCAAACAGTGGGAGCAACAGCAGGAGCTGCTTTCACTTTCAGTGAGACATCTGAGAGAAGTTCTCCAACAGCCTCTACTTAAATGAATCTGCAGCTGCAACTCACTTCTGACTCATGATGTAGGCAAGGGATGCTCAGACATGCCCAGAAAATGCATTATTTTGTTGAGCCAAACTGAACACAGAGCTCACAACTGGCCATGCTTTTGATGGCTCCTACAAGTGGCAGTCCTCCGTTAAGAGTCTGTTTTTCCAAGAACTATCTCCACATTAAAGAAACTCATCTGAACTGTGAAAGAAGACTATTTACAGCAAAGCTGTGAAGTTGAAAGAAAATAATTCTACAGTTCATTTCCAGATTAGTCCAACAACTGTTAATTCAGCTGAGTTATTTATGTATTTATTTATTTATTCATTAGCTGTAAGCCAGCTGAACCCTTTTACGTTAGACAGGTACACAAGGCAAGCCCATGGTGGACATAGGATGCTCTATTAGAACAACTACCAAAACCAGCAGAATGGATAGCTTTTAACTAAAATGCACTCAGCACTGTTAAGTGGGTTTAAGATCAAAAATCAAAGACAGCATTACTACATGAGTGTGTATTAAGCACACTTACAGAGCTAAGAAAGTGAAGTAACAGGTTTGCCTACTTTTACAGCAGCTCTGGGGTTTAGACATTTACTGTGACATCTGGAGACATGCAAGACCAAGGGCAGCTGAAGACGAACAGGCCTTGTGTCACCATCACATAGAGGCCACAAAAAAACCAATGTAAAGAGTATGTACATCAAAAAAATTTGTTTTCTAATGCCTGTGACTAGTATCCATAAGGGGCTTCTGATACCAAAGCTGACACAAAGCCCAAACTATTGTCAAGAGGGGTAATTAATGGCTTTGATCTTTTTATAAAAACTTCTATTTCTGCATCACATAAAGAAAAAAAATTGAATTTACTCCAAAAAATTTCTAGAGCAGCTGGAAGCTCTGGCTTGAAGCTGTATCATGAAGCTGTTCATTGCTAAACCCTTTGAGGTTCAGTGAAAAAAAAAAAAAAAGACAAGTACTTCCACCTCTGTTGTTCGCACCATGAGAGACACTTCTATATTTTCCAAATTTAGCAGCTTAACAACAAGATGAACAAACTATTTTTTTACAGTTGAACTCATGTCAAAAGATCTGCCAGCCAGCTGACAGGTAAGTACATGCAAGTAGCTGCACACTAGTAATAAAGGAAAAAGCTCATACAATATTTGCACACCCCATTGCTTCTACCATATAAAGCCTTCACTAGTCAGAACCTGGTTCCATCTCAGCATGCAAGAAAAACGATGCTTCTTTGAAACTGACAAGATACCTAAAATCATTGCCACATCACACCATTTTCCATAGTTTGTTAAAAACATACTATAGAACAAAAAGATAGTGAATCTGCTTCAGGTCACTATGCATTGCAGAAGTCAGGTAAATCTGTTGGAAATCAGACTACAATTTATGGTTGCAAGATGAGAATCAGTTACATGCTATCTTCTTACATACACGTCACAAAGTTTCAGCCTAACTCATTAACTCCTTCCAGACTGAGACTCAGAGGATTACCAACATTTTTGCCACTGAAAGCTTCATCAACATTTCATAGCATGAAGAATACCAACAATCTGCTTCAAACCTCTTAATATTTCTAAAAAATTAATCATCTAAACCAATCCAAGAAATCAAGGGCTTTGCTGCTCTCCTACAATTTATATACCATACACCAGCATGACTTTGTGCCAGTGATTCAAAGGATATGAGATGTAAGGAATTCTCTGCTGCAGAAAACAATTACCACTTCAGATGAACAGATGCTATAATT
>NW_008650000.1:20350-23261 GCF_000695815.1 Acanthisitta chloris | reverse complement strand
AGTTTGAAAAAAAATAAATCTACACCTTTAACATAAGCCCACTACCAAAAAAGCAAAAACAAAAGAACCCTTCAGCAATACAGCAAAAAACCCCCGAGCCTTACCATTTTTCTGTATATTTTGGAAATGCATATGAACTAGAATGAAGTGATATTCTTATCTCAGACATTTAAGCAATAGGTTATAGCTCCATTGATTTGGTGCTTTCATTATTCTGCCAGAACACACTGATAAGATAAGCATAAAAGCAATTATATTTTTCCAGTATAAAACAAAGACACCTGCAACAACGCTTCTTTTGGTAGATAAAGCTATAAAAGGAATGTCAAGTGTAGCTAGAGATCTGGCTGCACCACCTGTCCATGTACTAGGATCTTCAGGAAATGGGACAGTGAAAGAAACCAGCATTCCTTTCATAGTTACATACAGCACATGAAATTAGAACAAAGTATCCTGAAAGAAGGAAGAAGCAGAACATCAACAGTCAAGGTTTCACAGCAAGGCATGAAACATTACCAGCTTTCAAAAATAAAAAAAAAAAATCAAAAAGTTTGAAGGAATGTAACAGTGTCTTCAATGTTGCATAAACAGAATTTTCCACTCCAGTGGAAAACTGATTTCCACTCCAGGCTCAAACTGATTTCTTCAGATCATTTTCATTTGTCACAACTTCATGCTTTGGAAACACCTGCTTGCAGGAAATCCAGAAAATCTAAATAACCAAATGGCTGTCAACTCCTTGTTGGGAACTGACTGTGCTTCAAAGTTGTGACAATAAAGTCAAGTGATAAGCAAATTGTGATTTTACTCGAAGTATTTACTTACTTACCTATCTTAAGAGTAAAGATGATCAGACCCTAAGCAACACTTTGCATGCTAGTGTTCTGGTTGATGGCAAGTCAGGGAGAACTGAGTAACTTCTGAGTAAAAAACAGCTCACTTCACCTCATTCATTCAATTTTCCTTATGCCCTAAATAAAAGGGCAGGTGCATAATGTGAATCCATTTAAATAGCAATATGAAAGAACATGTTGGGATTTAAAATATTATTGGAAATACGGAGAGATATATATGGACTAATAATGTGCTTTTCGCTTAACCACATGTAGGCTTCAGATGGGACTGTCTACTTTATTGAAGCTTTTCATAAAACAGCTGTTTCCAATAGACAAGACAGGAGCATTTCTAACAAATGTGAAAAGCCTCATCTGCTGTTGTGAAGATTTTGAATCAGATAAAATGTACTGACAAACAGTAAAGATCAGATTTTGTGCATGTGTTCTTTATCACATAATGACAACAGTGCACACACGCTACTCTGAAACTATAAATTCAGTATTATTTCTGCAGAATAAAGGGTATTTTTACATTTAGCATTAATCACATACATACACATATTTTTACATATGCGGGTATGCTCTGAATACATCCATCTAGGACACACTGTCAGGAAATACTCTGTGGCTAAATCACAGTCATGACTGCATAAATGATTCATCCTATTTCCAAAGCTTTTCGGCAATGGCAGAAAGAGCTATTTGACAACACTTCAGAATCAAATAGCAATACTGACCAATTACATCCACAGAAAAAAAGGCAATATTTTTGGTGACATCTGTACTGATTCTTGCTCTGATTTTATTTGACAGCAACCAAAAGCAAATGCTCATTTTCAGAGTCAAACGGATTACTGTCAACAGCTTGCTACATTTCTCTCTGAAAATGTAATGAAAAGATGCAGAAATAATAATTTGAAATGTATGCATGTCCACATTTTGAAAGTTTTGCTATCCAGATGTACACTTCAAATCACTTCTTCAGCTGAAGCACTAAACCTGTCTGGTAGCAAAGGAAAGCAAACAAATACTGATATTGGCAAAGCCACCTGAAGAGTTTCTATCAAGTTGTCCCTCCTCCTTTCATCTGCCTCCATATCCTGATTTTGGGGAAAAAAAAATCAGTTTGCTGACACTTACTCATTCAAATCTACCCTAAAATTTTACTCCTGCAGTGACACTTACAGAGCCAACAGCAAACAGCTGTATATAGTAGAGCAAACATAAAAAAACAAATAATCCCTTCTCCACCCAGATTACAAATCTATTCTTCAATAAAGCAACTACAGCTTCCTTACCAGTTCAGCTACATGATGTCCTGACCTCTCCACTTTTCTCCCATGTTTTATCCTCCCTTGTTATATCACTAATTAAAAGCTCTCATATGGTGTCTTCACTGGAAAACAACTTCTGCAACCATGGCAAATCCTTCTAGGGTTATCAGTGTTTCTTACAAACACAATGGTTCACCTACAAACAACAAATTGTCAGCACAGGGATTTAGACTGTAAGCTTTTCATGGACTAAAGATTTCCTTTTCAAAGTAAAGGCAGGTAATTCTTTGCTGTATTTTTCAGTACTTATTCCTCTTTTCATCCTTAGGAGTATATTACCTCAATCTCTTTCTAATGGGTTATGTTCTTTTAAATTCCATATACATGTTACCACTTTGTTTCCCCTTGCCTGGTACTGCTTTGATATATTCAAAGCTTTTAATCTATTATTGCTGAGCATCAGGAGGAGACAAAGTTTGAAGATACTATTTCAACTATTGAGTTATGAATTTTCATCTAGATTTCCATCAAGATTGCAAGCATAGAAATATCAGCATCAGTCCACTGTCTCTGAAATAATCTCTTTTCCCTCAGCACTTCAGTATAGCTACTGCTTTTAGCTTAACATGTTTTTAATGAATGTCCAGCTGGTTTGACACTTAAGATTATATTTTCTGAATAAAGTGGTTGTTACAACTTCATTAGTTTGCCCTGTAACTATTTCTTTCAGCATCTTTTTTGCTGTCAATGCTCCTTCATTAAAGCAGAAAATTGAACCTCCAGAGTAGGTTCTTCTCCCCA
>NW_008650000.1:4197-20330 GCF_000695815.1 Acanthisitta chloris | reverse complement strand
ACCCCTGTGTCCCCACCAGTGGCTGAACATCTTTCTGCAATGAGAAACAAGCTTCCTGAAACCACTGCAGGTGCCTTTTCAGGAGAAGCTTGTTGCTGAAGGTGAAGGAAGGGATGGGTTTTGTTTGAGTAACATAACAGAGAAGATTAGGAATAAATTAAGTAGGTATGCTAGATAAATCGATGCACTTTTGCTTTGACATATCTAATTTACATGGTAGATCAGCATAATGGCTAGAGTAGTTCTAACTGCTTTCTCTTCAAAAAATCCTTTGCACCACAGAATAAGGAAACATTCTACTTTGTTTAAACTAAAACAGAACTATTTTCTACAAAAGATATCCACATTTCTAAGTCACACATTTGGCTGTTCAGCAGTAAACTACATAAAGCATTCAACAAAATTAGACCTAACTGTGCAAATGTCTATAGAAGTGCACATGTATCTGAATACAATCAAAGATATTGATCTGAATACTAACCCTCTATCACTCCACAGGACTGATCTTTTATTATGTTTTAGTTTGTTCAGCAATTGTCACCAAGATCACTTGGATTAGAATTGAAGAAAATACTTACAAAAACTAGTAATTTAATTCATCTTAACCTGCATTCAGGCAAAGTCCACGCTCGAAAACACAGAGCAAGATTTTCCACTCCTGAAGGCTTCACTGTCTCTCAAGAAGACCAAGGCTGCAAAACTGTCCTCTTTAAAGGCATTTTCTTGCAAGACTTTTAAATCTTTATACCAGCTGGTAGAAGGATTTAATAAAGGGTGGCACCTCTGCTCACCCTGCAAGACGCCAGTTAAGGAGTAATTCAAGGTTTTCAATTTTGAACATGACAAAAAGTAAACCTTTCATATTGAAAAGATGTGCAATACTATTAGGCTTAACGGTTTCAAAGAACAGACATAAGCAGCAACAGCCAAGCATGTCAAAGCTAAGTTTTGTGTCCCTGATGACCAATAATTCAGAACTCCCCACTACAAATTACAGCTGATGCTCAAATGTGAGTCTGTGACCCCACGACGACATAAGATCACAGCTCTTCATGAAGGTGAGCATTTTCACAATTGCTGGTATGGATTTACTGCACAGGCCTTTCAACAACTTCATGGAGGCCCCAGTGATGGCTGCTGTCAGTGCTATCATTCTGTGGCCCTGACAATTAGTTCGGGATGTCACAAAACACAAGTTCCCACGCGGATATGAAGGTTGTGAGATGAAAAAAGATTGAAAACAGCTTGGAAGTACTACCATAGGTCTACCCTTCCTTAACTCAATCCTGACATATACAGACAGTTCAGAGGAGAGAAATCAGCTATGAATTGGGATACAGTTTGCCAAGAAAAAGTACCAATGGTGCTTTTGGGTTGGAGAACAGGAAGAGGTCCAGTCCTCTAATGGCAAAACCCACTGTTGCTTAGCCTATACCCAATGCAGAAAACCACACCAATCTTTCAGACAACTGACAAAATATTCACAGTTTAGCTCCATCACCAACTGTCCTATGATGAAAAAAGAAAGTAATCTGCTCAGAATTTCTCAGAAAGGTGCTAAAATTCTGTGAAAATCAGGGCTGGACCATACCAATGCCCTCAAGAACCCGTCTGAATCTCACACTGATTCATCAAATACCAGAGGCAGAGAAATCTCTTTGCAAACAGAACAGACTAACCCTACTCTGTTGGGAGTCATATTGATTTTTTTATGTAGAAATGAACCTGCCATGAGCAGGTTGATGCAAGTTGTTTTCTGGTCCTCCAACAATTTTTCAGTGAAACACAACCTATGGGAACTTCATTTATGGAAATGTGCACACAGCCCACAACTTTACAGCAAACTGTGTCTTAGTGGGTGTAAGAGGCAGTGTCACTATGCTTCTCTAACAGTTACTAAGGATCTTATAATATTATCCAGTTAGACAGCATGGTCCGTTACCATAACGTTGTCATCTAGAAACAGACAAGGAAACTGACTTCTTACCTATGCCCCTGCATTTTTAATAGAGGCAGCTCATAGTTCCAAGAATCTGCCTTCAGAAAGATGATTCCCTTCTCAGCTTGTAAAGAGATACAGTGGTGGACTTGGCAGTGTCAGGTTTGCAGTTGGACTTAGAGATCTTAAAGGCCTTTTCTAACTTAAATGACTATTTGAATCCTTGATTCTAAGGCACTCTGACCACTCAGCTCTGGAAAATCAGTATCAGCACTGGTGATAAGTGAACAGTCCTTCCTTTCAATGTCTGTTGTTCATACAACCTACACTTTCCCATCTATGTGAAGCACATAAATAATGTGAGATTATTCATCCTCTCTGTAAGAGTGTATGAACACAACAGGGGTCTATCTTACAGCTGCACAAGCACACTCCCTGCCTAGTCACCACCACCCCAGAGGAGCAGGGGACAATGCCTGGTGAAGGGCCAAGGAGAAACTGAAGCAACAGAGACCTCTTCTCCACACCCCAAACACCAGCCATAAATTCAACTGGACTGTTGACCATTGACTCTTCTGAAGTCTTTCATCCAGGCCCATGCTGTAAGCAGAGGACTGACTGTCCCACCACAGGCACACTGAAGTCCCATCTGATAGGAGGAAATGAACATCTGGTATTGCTGTCACAGCCTCACAGTGAATCCCACAGTAAGAGCTGTAATGCCAATCCCACAAGATAAAATAGAAATAAACAAGTAAATCAACTGGAACTAAAGTACTGATTTTTAAGGACAAGTGATGTCAGGGACTCAGAGAAATGCTATACTCTGGCTCAAGCTGAAGCTGGAGAAGGAACCAGCTTACCCTGGAGTTACTTCTCCTAAACCATCCGTATTGTACATAGTAGCTCCACATTTGCCTCATGCATTGTTGCTGGCAAGTAAGCTCTTCAATCCAAGTGGACTAGCACATGTCCAAACACAGTAGAATAAGAAGAAGACTTGATTTTCCACCACAAGCAGGCAGCTTGCTAGGAATCCCATGGATATTCACAGATAATTAGAGCTGTCTCAAATGCAAGCAGGGTCCCAGAGGTGATGCTTTCTTTGCACTGCTACAGATATACATTATTAGCCCTAGCTATATCTGCAGCTAGGTACTTTCTTCACATAGGTTAATCCTTTCAAGGAGGACTGTTAAACAGAATGGGAATTAGTTTGTAACCCAGCGCAATTTTGTCAAATCTGCTGAAATTTGTTGCAGCATCATTGTCCCTAATCTCATTCCCTTCCCTCTCTCCTTGATTTTTATGGTAGAGGGCAACTGAGCAAAAATTGCTTGTAAAGAAAACCTGGAGTCACAAGGGACAAAAGTCTACTCTTAGTTCTGGAGATAATACTAAAAAGGAGAATACCACTCTTCATTAATTACTGAATAAACAAACTGTATGAGAAATATGTCTAGAGAAAATTTTATTGTCAGACTTTTAATCTTTTTGATCATACTTGCAAAGAAAAGTTATCAACAGGCTATATTATCCCACAGGAAGGTGAAGCTGATTACTGGCATCAGTCATTAGTTACCAGAATTTCCCATAACTGTTCAAAAAATTATCACCTCTAACTGAAAGGTAATTTTAAAAAGGGCCTCGATAAAGTGATTAGAGAGTAACACTTGAAAATCTATTTTAAGTGTAAAATAAAACCCTAGAAAAGATTAATTAAAGGGAGTTTTTCATGACCCCTCCCTCCTTCTCCTTCTTCAACATCTTTTTTTCAGTTTTAGAAGGTCAGCCAATATTTCCTCCCCTTCTACTCAGCACTGGAGAGACAACATCTGGAGTGCTGAGAGAGACACACATACACTGCAGCAAGTCCAACCATGTTTCTTAAGATGATGAAGGGATCAGAGCATCTCCTACATGAGGAGCAGCTGAGAGAGTTATGACTGTTGAGAGGAGTTTTCTAGCCATCAGGGTCCTACTCAAGTGTATAATACTAACCAAACTCTTAGTGGTAACCCATGACAGCAGAGACATAAAGGATATTTCACTTTAAATATGAGGAAAAATGATTTTTCCTGTACGAGGGCTGTCAAGTACTGAAACAGGTTGCCCAAAGAGTGTCCCTGAAGATAACTGAAACCTGCTCTGACATTGTCCTGAGTAAATAAAGTATATGCAGACCTCAGCTACCTTTCCTCAAAGCATTGTTTTGCCTTCTACTTCCGTTTGCCCTGGTCTGGCAGTGCTGCAGTTGGCACTCAGAACTACCATGCTCTCCGCCCCTTAGGAGCAGAATATGTACAAGATATCAAGATATGCATAAACCCTGAATGTTTCAAAATAAGCCTATATATACATGATTTCCATTTATGCTGCAGTGCTCATATATGTTGTAATTAAAACCCTTTCCCTGCACATTCCAGACTGTTTATGTAAAGAAACCCAATACTTTGAAAGACACAGCAAGACATGCTCTGTATGACTCTACAAACATGAAGCTGTTTTCTGCATGCACTTGAGAGTGCATTTACCTGTACTCTCAAAAATCCCAACTGTATGATCTTTTTCAAAAATGAAAAAAAGCATACTAAAGTAAAATCATCATGAAACAAATTAGATCTGACTTTCATCTGTCCAGAATTATTCTGTTCTCAAGACTAGGAAAAAGATTGAGCAGTTTGTGCCATTTTGGTTTTAAGATTACTGGAACTTGCATGGGCTGTCTAAGTACATCATTCCCTTGAAAAAAATAATCTCTGTTCAGTGTACTTAAAAATATACCATCCACATTGTCACAACATAAAACAATACTAAAATATTCCTAACTTAATTTTCCGTATTATTAATCCTTATAAATTATATAAATAAATATAAACACACTTTACACAACCTAGGTTATCCAGAAGTAGTTTTATATTTCAATTATATGACAAAGTTGTATTTTACATTTTAGGAAATATAACTATCAGAACAGGGCATCTGAATTATTTTTAAATAATTTTAAAGCCAAAGCAAATACAGCAAAACAACACTAGATGAACTTCCTCACTGCCTTTTGTACTCATAGTTCAAAAGATCAATGCTATGAGGACAAGACCAGCCTGTTAAATACAATTGGCAAAAAAATTTCAGAAGTACAATTCCAATTTTACAGACAAAGCTAGATTTACGTGACCATGTGCTGACTAAATATTTAGATACACAATCACCATTAAGGCACGATGGTATGTTACAACCACAAAATTCATAAAAACCCACAAACAATCCAAAAGCAACTTAAAAAGAAGAACGTGGGTCCTCAAACTACCAAACCCATAAGGGTTCAAACAGCTTCTTCTGTTAACATGAGAATTCAGCAGAATGAAAACAGTGATTTCAGAAAATCTCCTGCATTCTAAATTACTGCAGACATAACTCTGGGAGCAAAGTTTCCCTCTGTGTGATTCTGCATACTCTAAAGTGAAGAAACATATTTTCTCATTGTGTACTATCCACTTATGGCATGCAATTTCCATACAAAACAAACACTTAAATGGTTTCAAAACAGAGTTTTAAATGACTCACACTTTAAAGCAGAATACATATAATGCTGTATCAGAGTGTATTAGAGCTCATAAGCCTTACCAGGTTGAAATTGAGAAGTTCCTCCCGCTTTCACCAATCAACGACAGCATTACAGGAGCAAGTTAACATCTTCTGCCTCACAAAAACACCTGCAAATCTCAGTTAGCCTTCAGAACTGGCAACTGATCAGCAACACTGCTCACCTCCATTTGGTCGCAACAGCTCTGCGCAAATATCATTTGACTACTGCTGCAAACTGCAGCTACTCAGAACGAAAGTAAGATAAATCTTGATATGTGAATATGTTTCAACACATTTTTGGAGGAAATGACTCAACTGCCTCCATATCTTTAAACACTGAAAGCTCTTCCTCCCCTCTCCTCCACTGTAGAAGATGGTGTAAACCGAGGATTTCCATAGTTTATTAAATACTGGTGTGAAACAAGTATTAAATCTCAACTGGTAAACACTAAATTACAGATCATCCCCCGACTGATTTTTTTTCAAACAGTACCCTAAGTAGAGAAATACCAAACTTAAATTTTTTTTTAATAAATGCATACATAAAATGCATTCATTAAGATAAAAGAGAACACATACTAATATATGCGTTCTGAAGATATTTAGAGATATTTAGAGATTTCCACCTGACATTAATCTCATAAAATTTCAGAAAAATTTCTTTTCAGAAAAATTCCGTTCTTTGTTGGGCATTATAGAATTTATCAGAAGCTGAAAAAGAAGGAATTTAAATGCGGAGGCAGTGATAAAAAATGTAGTCTTTATCCATATTAATTCAATTGCATTCAGTTATAATGGGGCAAGTATAAGGACTCCACAACTGGCTGTGCATTGTTACTTGTTTGGCACTAGATTCTGTTCAGTCTTATATACCTTTGGTATGACAATTTACTTCTTTAATCTTTATCCACTAGAGAAAATCTTGCTTTAATTTAGCGTGAATCTGGAATATTAAAATGAAATGTCTCTCCTTAAAATATCTGTATCTATTCTACATTTTGCAGTCATTTCAACTTAATGGATAATCAGAAAACACACAGCAGACTGCAGCCGAATGGGTAAACCACTTTCCTCAGGAATTAATATTTTAAACACTGATATAACTGATTTATTATATATCATTAATAACTGTAATAAAACACCATTAAGCATTCCTAACTCTTCCCTCAACAGCATCTTGCTGCAAAGCAAAAGGGTTTGGTGGAACTAATTATCTTGCAGCACTCAGTAGACAACTTGCACATGAGACCTGGTCAGAGTCTTACAGTTTTTTTGTAATTTTAGCTTTGTTTATCATTTCAAAATGGTGGGGTTAAATACGCGTTTGGCATTCACTTTGAAACAAAAAAAAATAGCCAACCCAAAACCAACCAACAAAAAAACCCCCAAATAACTCACTTCTAAAGCAAAAAAATAGCATATATCAGAATCACACTCTTAAGGAAGGAGTGGTGGTTTTCTAACTAAGATAAGGATCTGTGCAGCTTTTGTGGCTTCAGATACACACAGATAACCGCCCTTGCACATCTCACCTAATCCTACTATGCCTCACTTTTGCCCACTGGAAGCAGCAGAATAATTGTCCTTTACTTTGCACAGGAAAGGCAGAGCACTCAGATATTGCTGTGAGACGTTCCACAAAAGTAATAGTAACATTTGTTATCCCCCTCACTGTAGCTTTGGGGAACAATTAATTCATTTTTAAGTAGCACAAACATTGCTGCTCTCATTTAAAGGCATTTCCAAAGAACCTCACATATTTCCACAGAGGAAACGCCGAAGTGTTAGTTTGGAGGACAAAACACTACAAAAGAAGTTGCATATTTTTGAAAGCAATGTCGTCTATCATGGCTCTCTGCCTTCAAAGCCGTAAACCCCATCTACCCCCAACTAATACTAAAAGACAGGTTCATATATATGGTCAAAATCTGAGAAGAGCTCTTTGCAGAAACAGCTTGAAAGACGGTAAAATTGCCATCAATTTTCATGATAATAAAACAAAGCACTTTGCCACTCAAGACCACAACAATATGCTGAAACAGAGAGTCACCCCAACTAGCTACCCATAGATAAAACACACAGGGATCACTACATTTCCCATCAGGTGGACTCTTGTGAAGGTATCCAATTTTTGACTGATGCCTCCTTAACTCCATCATCCTGTCAGTTCTAACAGCCACTTTCCTGGGCCCTCATGCTGAGAATTTGCCCCAAAGCCACTGATTACTTCTCTTCCATGCTAGCAAAGGGACAAAGAAAATGAGTGTAGACTGAGAAACACCATCCAGAGTGCTCTGATGGATGCTTGGATGAAGAGGTATGATACTGAGCACCCCACACTACAGCATACATGCAACGGTGAGCATCTCCCACAACAGTGAGCAAAAGCCTTTTGGTTTCCTTTTTCTAATTTTTATGTGATAAGAGGGTTCAAGTCTGTGTAGAAAGCCAGAGGATGCGAAAGTGTATAAAACACACCTGCAATTCTGCTGATCATTTCTTCTTTATAATAGTCAAAGTCTGTTGACTCAGGATCTACTAAAGATTACACAGTAGAGAACCTTGCACAAGCTCTTGCATTTTAGCTAATTTGAAAAACAATTACAGATTCTGAAATAAGTAGTTCTTCATAAAAATGAGTGATTATCCAATCATAGTTACATACTTACATACTAAGGGAGCTACCATCTTACTAAATGAAAATGGAATTTAAGCTCTGTGAAGAACAGAACCACTTTGGTTTACATTTGTAGCCTGATGCAATGTACTTGCTGAAAACATGATCTTGGTATAAACAGACTCTTGAGATCTTATTTTAACCCCGAAAATATACAGTATACATAGGGATGGCAGGCAGTTTCTGTGTTTGTGCAGGTCTCTTTCCCACTGTTTAAAAATACTTTTTAAAAACAAATATTATGGCTGAGGGTACACTTCAGATGTCAACTGAACTTGCGTTATGACAGATATTTGGTTATAATAGCATCCTAAATTAAGAGAGAAGGAAGAAGACTCAGAGAGGGGCAAAACAGGTGATGCTTCTGCTACAAAAATGCCATACAGAAAAAAGAGAAGTCTCTGCTGAACTAAAAGAGCCTGAATTCATACTAAAGCAATCAAAAGTAGGGGAGTTTGAATAGCTTTATAGAATTGTATACATCATCTTGTAGAATACACCATGTTCACCATATACACTGTTCATAAACTTTAATCAGTTCTGGAGACACAGCTGTTTTAGTAAACACCACCTGGTCAGAATCAGTGGATGGACACGAGCTCGACACTTCCCTGGGTTGCAACTAGGTGTGGAGCCCTGGTGGCAGCACAGAAGTCAATCCAGACTTGCTCCTGACCGGTAAGCAGGCCTAAACCTATCCCATGAGGGTCCCATTAGTCACGGCAGTACTACCCCCTAAGAAACTGTCAGACTCCATCCTGCTATACCACCCCGTGGGTTAGAGCTTGGTGGTTCATGTGAGCGATGTGCTCGAGTGTGTTTCACTCAAATACTATCAATGGGCGGTGAATTTGTCAACAGGGCAGTTGTAACCATGATTCCTAGAACTGGGCCGGAGACCGACTCGATTATCCACAAGGAGCATCTGTTGGGACCACGAAGAGGTGTGGTCTCTGGAGGCACACCCAGTTAGCAACAATAGTCCTGTCTTAAGAAAGTCATAGTTACTCCTGCTAAGAAATAGGTTAGCACTTGCTGCCTTGCTGTAGTCACCCATATTACATAGGGAACCAAAACGTGCCACTCAGAACTATGTTTTCTGGTATCAGGCCAGACACTTTCGGAATTTGCTGGAAGTATTCTGAGAAATCTTTAAGTGCTCCAGTGATTTTTGAAATGTATGTGTACTGTTTGATCGCTTTTACAAAGCTCCAGAGTCAAATGCTTAATCTTTCCATTATCACCTTTCAAAGAATTTTTAGGGACAGCATGAACAACATATGGGAAAAAATATAAAACTAATCCACTATTAAAATATATTTCCTGAGGAAGGGAATGGGAATTTTCTCACTTTAGTAGCTTGCATGCTTTCTACTTCCAAACAGTTTCCCTATGATTGCCTGTATGGCTTGGCTTTTTCTTTATTTCCATAATGATTTCTTTCAAACAATCACATAGTAGAATTTACAATGAGGTCTGGGGAAAGACTGGACCCAAGAAGTCACAATAACTAAACGGACTGAGCAAAGCTTTGATTTTCTACTATAGCCATTTCCCAGTCAGGAAACACAAGGAGTAGCTCCTTTTTCTACTCACATAAAAATTCAGTTTGAAGCAGTCTTCCCCAGGCTTCTTCCCAAATCTGTGCTGGATTTGGAACATCTTTGTAAATACAAGTATTTAAGACAGACTGCTGGAGACAGCAGTGCATCAAACAGTTGCCTCATTGTTTTTCAAAGCACAGTCATTGCAAAGTCCAGCATGTTTTTATGCACTGGAACACTGCAGCTTTCCAGGAAGAGAACAGAGAGTGCAAACCCTCTTAATCTCCTCCAGTGAAGTAAGGCACTTTGGAAAAGCATAATTTTAACATGCTGCATTTTAAGACTGCATTTTACTTTGTTCTTTGTAGGTAGGAAGGCATACAATTTGTACAAACACAACCTCAAGAAGAAACATAAGAAGCCTTTTTGCTTAAATGGGTCCAAAGCTTGCCACACTAGCAATCATTTATAAAAAGCCTTCTGAACAAGTAAGTGCATGTATTTGCATCTTTTCCTGAAGACAACTTATCAGTTACTATATTATTGCAGAGAATTACTTTCTAGTGTTTTAAAGAATATGACTAAAGCACTTTTAAAACCGCAAGTATGCCATTTAGCACCAGCTTTGTAGGTAGTTCTAATGTAAATGACTGTGCCTTTTTTTTTTTTTTTCATTTCTTGGATGAATTGCTGATCTCTGGCAAGATGATCCACAGACTGAATTTGCCTTTTCCTCTCAAATCTTACTATCCATCCTACATGTCAGAGATTATATGTGTTATTCTCTAGGGGATTTTAAGAGGCCAGCTATACTGTTAGCCCGCAAGCTGTTAAGTTTAAAAAATAAATATTTTCCTTTTCCTTCGCAAAAGAAGGGAGAATGCCCCCAAATTTTATCTGCAGTAGACTAAATTTATCAAAATGACAAATTAGATCACCTTTATTTCAGTATGGAGTCTCATTTTATATGGAGTTTGTGTTTTGCTCAGTATATGTTCCATTCAATGTATTTCTGTAATGGTGAACTGATGGCAAACCATAGCAAGTTCACCAAAAAATGATCCCTCTGGATTTGTGCATATTGAAGTCTTGTTGGGGAGGTGATTCATACCTTGCCATCAAGTTTCATATTTCAGAGGCATAGGAGCTATGGGAGACCATCATTGTCAAAAACTCTGGTTTTGAAAGGTCTGGACTTAATGTGAAAAGCGAGACCCAGGAATGAAAGTATTGCAGTACCAGGATTTTTGTCAGTAAAGGCGCCTCATGTTTCATGTGAATGATTTTTTGGTGAGAAGGAAGATTACATGTCATCAAACCAAGTAATTAGTAAGTATGGTGAGCAGTCTTTCTTTCCTCTGTGCTCTGCCTGGATGTTGCTGGTTTGCTTTTCTATGTAGTCATTTGATGAAATAAAATCATAGAATCACACAATGCATTGGAAGGGACCTTAAGGACCATCTCCTTCCACCCACCTGCCATGGGGCATCCATAACTTCTCTGGGAAACCTGTGCCAGTGCTTCACCACCCTCACAGTCAAGAATTTCTTCCTCGTATCTAATCTAAACCTATCCTCTGCCACTTGAAAGCAATTACCCCTTGTTCTCCTACTTCACACTCTCGTTAAAAGTTCCTCTCCATCTCTTATATAGCATTATTCAGTACCTAAAGGTGCTTATGGTCTCCCTGGAACCTTCTCTTTTCTTCTCTTCCTGGGCTAAACAACCCCATCTTTCTCAGCCTATGTAAATTCAACACTGTGCCTGAATCTGGTATGTATTTAGCATTCTCACAGAAATCACTTGTCCCCACATGAAACCTGACACTGTTGAGAAATGTGAGAGAATAGCACTTTTATTCAAAGAAAATAGATACAAAACTGTGCAAAAAAAGTCAGGTGCCAGAAACACTTTAAACAAGTGCAGCCTCTTCAGCCAAATCCAGTAATGCATGCTGTATCTTTCATTTAAAAAAAAAGAGAATTCAATAAAAATATGAATGTTTCTTGAATTATGAGTTTTTACTTGATTTTTCAATAAATAAATCTTACACTGCAACTACTAATATTTCATACAAGCTATGATAACTCAGAGTAACCTGCTAACTATGATCATACAGCAACAAATCACTATTGAAAGGAACAGTGTGAACACTTCCCACTCAATGCACAAGCTGTCACTTTGCTCAGTATTTTGTCACTTAAGCCCCACATCAGAAAGACACCATATCTAAGAAAATTACATTAGAAAAACTATCAATTCAAAATACCAAAATGAGTTGTCTACAACCTATTTTACAGTTTTTAACCACAAACAATGGATTCAAAACCAGTATATGTACCTTGCAGTAAGCAGGACCTTGTAAAACAGAAGCAACAGTTGTCTAAGTGCTTCCTAAAGAATATACAATCCTAGACATCTTGATACAGCCATTAATGAGACTGAAAAGAACAATCAAGAAGGAGATGTTTTGTCTATGTTCCAAATAACACTGAGTGTTTTCTTGAATGGGAAAGCTGAGTTTATTCCAAAGTTGCGGCAGACAGGAAAGAAAGGAAAGACAGTGTCTTGACAGATGGATGAAAACAACAAGAATAATCAATCTTAATGATTAGTTCCAACCTTGCATTAGGGTAAAATGAAGTGGATAGTTTGGCATAGGCCTGCAGTAAGGCTGAAACTGAGAGAGAACTTCATGCCCAGAAAAAACCCTTTCTTCCTATTCTACAGTCTACAAGACACAACCTTTCTCTTAGAAAAGTCCAGCTTCATGTCTTGGGTCACATCCTGCAGAACAAGAACACTTATGCAGCCAACACCTGTGCAAAAATGTTTTCCCTATATTCCATATTGAATGTATTCTATTACTGTCTCTAAGATATTTGAGAACATTGACACTGACACTGGACTGCTTTCCCAAGCCTCACTGATTCTATTTGCATTTTAATACTATTATACTTGGCAGTGCTATGGTACTTCTTGTTGGTTGCTCTTTCCAGGAGCTCCTGATCCAATGCTGGCACTGCCAGGGATCGCAGTCACCACTGGAACTGCAAGGTGGAGTAAGTGTGGCTTCTCCCCTACAGGCACATTGAGCTGTTCTCATGTTTGTTCATCTCTTTGTTCACTTAACTTTGACTAGTCACAGAGCTGGACTTCAGCCAGATATGGCAAGAAGAATGGCAAGAATAGACACAGAATACACCTGGAGACACTATGTCCATAACCAAATTGCACAGCGTAGACTCCACCCATCCATCCAAAAATCTGGGCCTGAATACCACCTGTCCTACCCAGGTTGGCACTGATCCTTTATGAAGTGGCTGTCACGATTCTCCATTTTCTGGCACTTCAAGATCTAACAGACAGTTGGGTCATTGCCAAGACAAGTACAGAGATCAAAAAAACCCCACCGCAATAATCTGCTACTGCAAGCAAGTGCATGTTTTCTAGCAAATGAAGAGATACAAATCAAAAAAATCTCTGCATGCTGCAAACACTTTTTAGTTATTTACCAATGACAACACCATATTCTCTTTCAGGATGTCCTCTATCTGAGGTAAATGTATTGTTACACTGAAAACCCATCATTCCTGACTTCTTCTTTGGTGACTAGCTTTCAGAGTCATCAACCTTTACCAAGGGAAGATTTAAAAGTCACTTAGATGTTCTCCCTAATGCCTGACTCCTTGGCCTCAGCTCTTCTGATTTTCATTTGCTTTTGTTACGCCTTCAACTTTCTTTCACTAATTTCTGCTCCACTCCCAGCCCTTCATGCTGTCACCCATCTGGTTTACAAGCACAGCATAAAACTCAGTTAAAGAAGAAAGAAAAAAAAACCACTAATCCATAATATCCATTATTACCCAGCTTGGCAAAAAAAATTCCTGTATTTTATGCATTTGCAAAATGCCTACGCATACTTGACCTAACCTTCAAAATTAGACTAAAAATGTAGAATGGTTATAAAGTTTTGTACTAGTTTGTTGGGGTTTTTTATCTGGACATCATCTGGACATCCAGAAATGAATGATTTTTCATACTAGCAAACTAAAATTTTGCACTATACATGTAAACTTTAAGGTGTTGTTATAGAAGTTTTATCATTAATTTATCTACTTTTAATTGAAGTGATAACATTTTTAAATCCTAAGTGACTAAGCAGAGAAAGACTGTATATATAATATTCTTCAGAAGAACATTTTAAGAGATGCATCTGTTCCCAGTGACAATCAGCCAATAGGTTTGCATCACTCCCTGACCAAAATAGTTCTCAAATACGAACAAGTCTTCCAGAAGCAATCTTAATTGTCTGTATTAAGGCCACTTTAAGTATGAAGGAAAGGCAAGAAAGGTACTGCTAAAATCCAGTGGATTCACAGGAGTCTGTTATGAGAAACAGCAGTCTTAGATCACAGTGGTAACAGATGAGACACATACAGGTTTCCCAAATGGTACTCGAAAAACAGCTTTTGTTTTCTATTCTTTTGTCTGGAATAAAATTCACAATCAGTAAGATGAGTTTTTAATGGCAAATATTTTAGTTTGATCTTGTACCATGCTCACAGCACGAAGGCTCATTAAAAAAGTAGGTTACTGTCTCTGTTATTTAGTCTATCAGTCAAGGAATGAATTTAGAACTCATCTTCAAACATAAATATTGAAATAGCATCATGCAGGGAAAAATGAAAGCACAGAACCTTGTAAGAATTATTTATACTACTATTTTATGCACTTTTATTTTAACAGTAATACTTTGTTAAGATTGCTCATTTCAAACAAATACATACTTATGTACACACACATACTTACTTACATGAAGTGTAACACATTTCCAACAAAGATGATATATTTCTCTTGGCTTCCTATTATTATGTACACTCTAAACAACACTAACTTTGGTCCTAAAAGATTACTACCTCTCTCAATACTCCCTGTGTAGTCTTCCTTCATTTGGATTTTTAAAAAATTCGAACATTTCAAAGCAGAGAAGATAAGTCAATTTGGACAATCACTGTCCCTCAGATTCACAGTAACAGACGCTTAACATGGATTCAACAGTTTGTCTCACAGATGGAGAGAGTACACACAGTAGACAAATACAGCACACTGAATTGTTCTACAACTCTATTTTGTATGGATGAAAGCAGCTAACACATGAATAAAGATTAACTGGCCTCACAGAATGCTGAGGTTATGTAGAATCTTAGTCCACTGCTGATACGTCCTGGCTCCTTTAAGAAAACACCCAGCTCTGCAGAAAGTTGCACATAAGCAGATGCCTCAGGCTGTGCACGGAGGAAAGCGTCTACTTGAATAAATCTCCTATGAAATGAGAGATCATAGCCTAGAAATATCCCAACAGATTCCTTCTGCAGCGTGCTAAGAAACAATAGTCATCTCAGCGATTAGAAGGGAACATTACTCATTGGCATTACACATTAGTGAAATCCTAATTTATTACACCGCACTGACTTCCTCCTAGGGAATAAAAGTCGTTACCAAAGCTATCACTGGGACAACCACTTTGGAGTACTACCCAAGAGTTTCAGATGTCTGTCAAAAAATACGTCATATATTAAAATTATCTAAACTTTTATGATACTTATCATACTAATGATAAAATGTGCTACAGAATTTGGAAAATATTGTATGCATTTTGGGCTTTCACATTCTTAATGCTTATATCCATTCCTTCCTTTAAAAATCTGGTCCTTTCCCCCTATGTATTCAAAAATGAAGCATTATTTCTCTGCAAACAGGCATCTGAAGTGAAATATAAAGAAATATGATGTCTAAGAGGAGGACAGCCTTCTACTAGGCCTTAAAAATCTCACCCCTAAATTAAAATTCTATCCATAAAAAGCAAAGTGAATCACTGAAATGCTATTGCCATATAACTTTTAAATCATCATCATCTTTTGTAAGTCAAACAATACTCAAATACATATATATATGTACACGAGGCTTTAGCACTGCAGTAGATTCGTTAATTTCTTTAATTACCTCTTGCCTAACACATAGAGAATTATCAGGAAGTTACATCCCAATGTGTTCCAATTCTATCACCAAATGACAGAATCAAACATAATGGGGAGACTGTGTTTCTGTGCTTTGTTTTGTTTTGGTTATTTCCCCTGTCAATGTTAATTCACTTATACATCTTTAGTCACTCATGTGAAATCATTTACCTCAGTGTCTTACACTCTCAGCTCTACATCACCTCATAAGCCTCAGTAACCTTCTGGATTCTCATCTTCACTGTGCTTAGATCAGAACATTGTTAAGCATCTCAGATTCAGCTGAGAGTCTTCTACACAATTTTCTAGCTGTAAGTAAGAATGAAGATGAACAGTAACACTCATAATATTTTTTTATCTGCAAT
>NW_008650000.1:2417-4157 GCF_000695815.1 Acanthisitta chloris | reverse complement strand
ATTGACAGAAACTCTTTGTTGAGTTTTAGATAAGTTTTTAGAATGAGACTGAAACAAAAGCATTTTTTCAGATTACTGAATCCAACCAGAAGTAAAAAGAAGATAAAAAATTTATACTATAAGTGAATGGTACTGATTTTCATAATTGCTTTAAATAATCTTTTTTGCCCTGTATAAACCATTTTAAATTCAGTAAAAAGCAAGTTAAGCAGAACTTGTCTTTAAATCAGTCCGTTATTTTAGAGAAGTATACAGTGTAGTAAATAATCAAGCAATGTCTTACATTCAAAATCTTCCAGGGAACAAAAGAAATGAGCTCTGTTTGCAATAGTTTCCTGCAAATTCCATTATTTTTCTCCGTAATTTTCCTATATAACTATTATGAGAAATTATTATTAAAATCTTAGTGAAAGAAAGTATGGGTGTTTCTCATACTGGATAGTAAATGCTAACTCATACATTCCTGTCAGTACCCACTACTGAAAATACTCTTCAAACTTGTTAACAGGAGAAAACCTTATCATGAGGCAACTATTAAATCATTCCTATGCTTCTCCTTCTACCCACACTGCATTTAATGCAGTTATTTTAAGCCTCTATGAAAAACCATGAGGAGAGATCATCAGATTTCACAATTACTGCTTTGCTTCACCCACATACTGTACCCACACACTGTACCCACACTGTACTTCCTCCACTCATCTAAGGATCAACTTCAGAGTCAGCATCCCGATCTTAGATGTTCCAGCAAACGCTAGGCCTCCAGCTATTGTGCAGGACACCTAGAGTATTCTAATATTATTTGCAGCTTAGGTATACTGCCAGTTTAAGAAATAATGTCAAAACATACACACAGATGACCTAATATATCCCATAATTCCTATTACTCTGGTTTCCTTCATGAAAAACTGCCCACATGTTAAGTCCAAAAAGGTCCATAGAAAACTGTGGCATAAGAAGCCATACTAGAAGTCCTGCAAGAACGTTAATTCTGGCTTTTAATAGGTAAATCAATAATCATGCACAGGCAAAGCACTTCACCACTTCTCATGGGCAGGCCAGTGCACAGCCATCTCCAGGAAAGCAGGACTGACTCCATCATGCCTACCAGTGAATTGGGAAGACAAATGCCATACTTTGAATGTCCCCCACTTCCTTCTTCCCCCAGCTTTATATACTGAGCATGATGCCATACGGTCTGGACTATCCCTTGGGTTCGTTGGAGTCAGCTGTCCCATCTGTGTCCCCTGCAGCTCCTCGTGCACCTCCAACTTCCTCGCTGGACGGGTAGTGTGAGGAGCAGAAATGGTCCCAATGCTGTGCAAGCACTTCTCAGCAATAACGAAAACACCTCTATAGTATAGATATGCTTCAGCACAAATTCAAAACACATAATCGCAGAATTATTCATACTGGAAAAGACCCGAAAGATCATCAAGTCCAACAGTTAACTCAGCACTGACAAATCCACCACTAAACCATGTCCCTATAAGTACTGCATCTACATGTCTTTAAAATAGCCCCATAACATCTAAGTATGAAGCAAATTAACTTTATCCCAGTTGAAAACCAGCATACCCACTGAAATGCAAACATTAACATTTAACCATTTTACTGAAGTCTGTGACAACTTCTAAACTACGGTCAATGCCTATTCATCACTGCTGCTGAAACCACTAGCTGCACACTTTGCCACAGGCCTCTGGCAAATGACATCAGCTATTTAAAGCACTCTTTAAC
>NW_008650000.1:0-2400 GCF_000695815.1 Acanthisitta chloris | reverse complement strand
TCCATATGGGAAGTTTTATTTGGAGAGAGGAAAGGGGAGATTCTCCCTTGCCACACCAAAAACCTGTCACTGCTTTGGTGCTTGAGGCCTCAAATTAAATAAAATGGAAAAGCACTGAAAATTACAAAATAGTAGTACAGTACACAGTTAACTAGGTAAGTAGCTGACATGCTGCTTCCATCCTGCCACATTTCTGTCTTGGAAGAAGAAAGAACTTCATAGCATTTCAATTTTGCTGCCAGGTATGGAAAGTGCCATGAATAGCACTGGCAGGGGATGCCTCTCAACCCCTCCTGCAGAACCTGATTTTAAATGTTCCAACACAGGACTGTTCTTATGAGTCACAAATGCCTACACAAACTCTGAGAAGTACTCTGTAAGTACAAATTGCTTGAGCATTTTCTTTAAGTGTTTTGGAGCAATCATTGTCAAGTGTTCAAGTTGTTGTCCTTCACAGTTAAACTAATAGAATCATAAAATTTTTTAGAGTGGAAAACAAATACAGAACCACAGAACCAATCAGATTGGAAAAGACCTCTGAGAACATAAAAAAGAACCTAATACCAGCATGCCAACTAGACCATAGCACTAAGTGCCATGTCCAGTCTCTCCTTAAACATCTCGAGGGATGGCGACTCCACCTCCACCCTGGGCAGTTCATTACAGAGTGTAATCACCCTTTCTGTGAAGAAATTCCTCCTAATGTCAAACTTAAGCCTCCCCTGGTGCAGCTTGATACTACGTCTTCTTGTCCTGTCACTAGTCGCCTGGGAGAAGAGACTGACACCCACTTTGCTACAACCTCCTTTCAGGTAGTTTTCAAGAGTGGTAAGATCACCCCTGAGACTCCTCCAGGCTAAATAACTCCTGTTCCCTCAGCCCCCTCTCAGTCCCTTCACCAGCTTGTCCTTCCCTGGACACACTCCAGCACCTCAATGTCTTTCTTGAAATAAGCGGCCCAGAACTGGACATTGTACTTGTGTGGCCTGACCAGTGGCAAGTACAGAGGGTCCATCACTTCCCTAGTCCTGCTGGCCACAATATTTCTGATACAAGCAAGGGCACCATGAGCCTTCTTGCCCAACTGGACACTCTGTTGGCTCGTGTTCAGTCAGCTGTAGACCAGCACCTCCAGGTCCTTCTCCCCTGGTCCACTTTCCAATCACTTTTTCCACCAGCCCATAGTGCTTCATGGGGTTATTGTGGCCAAAGTGTAGGACTTGGCACTTGGTCTTGTTGCACCTCATACCGCTGGTCTGAGCCCATCTATCTAGCCTGTCCAGATACCTTCGCAGGACCATCCCACCCTCCAGCAGATCAATACTCCCACCTTGGTGCTGTCCACAAATTAACTCAAGGTACAGTCAATGCTCTCATCCAGATCATCAGTAAAGAAATTGAACAGGACTGGGCCCAGTACTGAGCCCTGGGGGATACCACCAGTGACCGGACCTCAGCTGGATGTGGTACCATTCACTACTACTCTCCGGGCCCGGCCGTCCAGCCAGTTTTTAACCCAGCAAAGATTGCAACTGTCCCAAGCCATGGGCTGCCAGCTTTTTCAGGAGTATGCTATAGGTGACTGTGTCAAAGGTTTTGCTGAAGTCCAGGTAAACTACAGCCACAGTCTTTCCCTCATCCACTAGGTGGGTCATCTGGTCATGAAAAGAAATCAGGTTGGTCAGCTAGGACCTGCCTTTCCTAAACCCATGCTGGCTGAGTCTGATGTCTTGGTTGTCCTGTAAATGCTATGATATTGCACTCAAGATAACGTGCTTCATAACCTTGCTGACCACAGAGGTCAGGCCAAGAGGGCTGTAGTTCCCAGAACCTCCTTCCACTCTTCTTGTGGATGGACATCACATTGCCTAACCTCCAGTAATCTGGGACCTCCCTAGTTAGCCCAAAAGAAATCCAGCAGCAGATGGTGAAGCTCTGCCCCTCCTCCCGTTAGGCAGTGGGAGCAAACCAAGTAGATGGGGTGGAATGGAAGCAGGTAATAGAATCCCCTCCCAACCTCCATCACCTCCCCAGTTACCCTTAAAAAAACTGGTATGAGGCTCTGGACCCAGAGAGTTAGGCAGAGGACAGTCAAAAGGATGATCCATCTGGTGGGTCTCCAGCTTGCACCCCATCTTCTAGACTCATTATTACTCCCACAGCTACAAAGAAAAAAAGAAAGGTAGTTGTATTAGGCGACTCCCTTCTGAAGGGAACTGAGGGCCGTATATGCCGACCGGACCCATCCCACAGGGAAGTGCTGCCTGCCCAGGGCTCGGGATATCAGTAGGAGACTCCCTGAGCTCCTTTAGCCTTCTGATTACTCCCCACTGCTAGTAGTCCAGGCTGGCAGTGACAATATTAACGGAAGAAGAATCAGGGTAATTAAAAAGGATTTCA
>NW_008649999.1:14754-20917 GCF_000695815.1 Acanthisitta chloris | reverse complement strand
TGGCAGCATCCCGGCGCGGGGGACAGCTCCCGGCGTGGGCACCTCGGGAGGAGGGAATGGCTCTTTTTTGGGAATATGGGTTGGGGGGATCAAAGCAGAAATGCCACCGTGCACCCCCCGCGGGTGCTGTTTGCTCTTAGGGCAAGCCCTGCTTTTGGGGAAAGGGGGATTTGGAGCAGCAGCTTGCGGCTTTGCAGCTTCATCACTCTCTTTTCCTTCTGGGAGGCACAGTCATAGACCACGATGTGGTTTTCACTATGTCCCCTGCCCACCCTGGGTGCTGCCGAAAGGACCAGGTTGGTGTCCTTGGGAAGAAAAAGGGGCTGTGAGAGCTTAGGCAGGAGAAGCAGCTGCTGAGCTCAGCAGAGGTGTTCCCAGTTCTCCTGTGAAAGGTGACAGGCACAAGAAACCTCCCAAAGCTTGGGATTTAAAGGAGCTAAATGTGCTCAGAGCCCAGAGACATCTCATTTCCAGCACAGATGAACCCCACTGGGGGTGAGGGGGCAGATGCATCACCCTGGGATGAGCACAGAATCAGAGAGAGATGGAATGAGAACATTGTTCCCAAGGTGCATACTTGGCCAGGCTCTGGGACAGGACCAGAACTGTTGGCTGTGGTGCCAACACAGCCCTCTGATGCCACACTGACCCCATGACTGGCTGTCCCTCCTTGCACTTGATACCACCATGGGTACCATAAAGCAGAGGGTGTCACTAGAGGACAGCTGCTCCTTGACCTACCCCATGGTGGGATGTCTTCCTCCCACAGTCTATTCCGGACCCTCTCCATCCCACTTGCTTTCAGAGAAACCTTCCTCCAACTCCAACTGCCTGGCATGGCTCAGCAATCTACTCCACAAACCCACCCCCTCCCACATAAATTAACTGTAGGCCCCTTTGCTTGTGCAGAATCCCAGTGTTTTCCCATGAGGCTGATGAAGGGAAAATGCTGCTGTGATACTGTGATTTCCATAGGGACCCCAGACGCTCACTCTGCTTCTTTCTCCCTGATGGAAACCAGGGGTGGCTTCGGTCAGGAGAGCTCCTGGGAGCATATGCTGCAACAGTATCAACCACAAGCTAGCTCAGAGATGAGACAGCTGGAAATTTTCCACGAAATAGAACTTTCATCCCATGAAACAGCACTTTTTTTCCAAGCAGAAGTGAGAATCAAAACCGTATCCTTTACGGCTTCATAAATACAGAAGGATTTTTGTGTTCATCCACACTTTTCATGGGCAGGACAGGGAAGGAGCCATTGCCACACCAATGGGTTCTGGCAGAAGGCAGCTCAGCCACCTTGGCTTCCTCCAGGTGCCTCTTGCAGCACCAGCCAGGAAAAAATAAAATAAAATACACATATCTGCCCTTGGCAATGTCCACACACATCCTGGCAGGGTCTTGGGGTCAGCAGGGAGCAATTGCACTCTCAATGCTGGCCAAAGAGCCAGGCACAGTTACCTCTGCTGCTCCCAACTCCTGCCAGAACCATCCTTGTAGGACCCATCACCCTGTGGATGGGAATGTGGCGTTCACAGGCCCCCCAGGGCCCTCATCCCTGAGGAGAAGTGCAGCAGCACACAGTCCTTTGTTTCCCTGTGCTGCTGCTTGAAACAAAAGCTTAATTAACTACCAGCTCACTGTCTGTTTAGAGGGATAAATCTAAAATCCAAGGATGGTAATAAAGCAGTGAATTATCTTCTTCGGCAGCTGAGAAACAATGGCCCCAAAAATCAATATGCTGAAGTTATACTACACACACATATGTTTGTTATTCCCAATCCAGCAGCAGCAATGGAAAGAACCAACACAGCAGCCAGCTGGTACAAAAGAAACCAGTTTTCCACCAGTTAGAGCCCCTGCCCAGCCAGAGGTGGACATGGAGCATCTCCAGTACAGGCTCCAGACAGAGTCTCCACAGTACGGCTTGTAACTGGGGCAGGGCCACAATTCCAGCTCCAACACAAGAGCATCCTCTGGCAGCCAGGACTCATCCTGTACCACTGGCCCAGCAAGGACCTCAGGAATTATCAACTGATCCCAAGTAACCCTGTTACTATGAGTCCTAGAGCTCCCTTACCCAGCCATTGCTGGGCAGAACATGATGGTTTAGGTTACCACAGCTGGAGGAAAGGGGCTATAAGCACAGGGTGGGCTGTAACCCACCATAAATAAAGCTTAAAATATCATATTCCCGCAAAGGGCATGGACAGACACTCATCACTGCTTAGCTGTGGGCACCTCCAGACAAGCCACAGCCACAGGATTTATGTTGGCTTTTGGTGAGTGATGCCCAAGTGCTGTCAGGGCTCCAAAGGCATCCCAGGACCTTCCAGAGACTCCACACTCCAATCTGGGACCTTTCTTCAGTGCTTTCCAAAGCCTGGGGGTTGGACCTACCCATGTTTCTTCTTGAAGCCTCCTCTCGAGCCTCAAGCTACTGAGTCTTCATGGAAAAATAATGATCCCAGAGGGAGAGAATCACAGCAAACCAACGAGCTGTAATGTGCTGCGACAAGCTACTGCCTTGAGTTCTCCCCACACACAATCTCACCCTTGAGATAAGATATATAATTTGATTGCAGGAGCTGCAGTGCCCAAATGCTTTGGGCATAAGATCACTTAGTCACAGTAACTTCTCCGTCCCCCTCAAGCAACATTGCTGGGACAAGGCTCTCTTTATTGATATAAAACAACTTTGCTCCATCACTGACTCAGCCTCAATTACTGCATTCACGCCTCTGCCCATCTCTGTAGCAACAAGGCAGAAAGGCTCCAAGCTTGGTACCAACCTCCTGCACCACTGAGCATCACCAGCCACCCCAATGGGCTCAGACTGTGCCAGGGACTCATAAAGACCCAGAGGGCTAGTGCAAGCAGCCCTGCTCCATCCCTGCAGAGCATCAAAGCTTTCTGCCTCTTCCCACAGGCAGCAAAACCTGCCCTAAATGTGCTCATATGTTGGTGTTTGGAGAGAACAAAGAGCAGGGAGGGGATGGCAGTGTCCTAAAGCCTCCTTTGCATCCCTACACACAGGATGCTTAGGTGCCACAAAGGTCTCCAAGGCTGCTGAAATGGACCAAGAGAAACCAGGAGGGACCGTAGCTGGTGGGACATCTCCAGCAGCAAGCAGATGGATGGCCTTGCTGCTGCCAGAGCACTGACTCACTGGTGCTGAAGATTCATCCACCAGCTTTGAGTCCCTGCAACTGCAGCCTCTTGAAGATGCAACATGCCCCTTCAACTCCTGAAATCCAGAAGTACTACTCAGCTGAAAGACAGTGGAGAGAGGGCACCTGACACTACCCTGAGGGGTGTTTTACCTGCTGTGACAGTCCCCAGGGCTGTTCCCCAGACTCTGGGTCTGTCTGCACGGCTGAGCTCTCAGTGGGGTGCAAGGTAACCCCATGCAGATGATGATCTTCGCTCCCTCCTCCCCTGGGACAGCAGTTGGGAGCTGAGAAGTGATGTACAGCACTTCTGCAGTGCTTAAAGGTCAGATGCAGCAGCATCCCTCAGGGACAGATCCAGCATGGTTAGAAGCTGGTCACAGCCCTCAGTAGTTAGGATGGGGTCTCTCAGCTCAACTGATCATCTATGGTGCCTGGGGAGCAGGAGGAGCAATCCAGTCCTTGGATCACCATGGATGCTGATGCTCACAGTGCTTGCAGCACAGCAGAGGACATGGCTCCAGTGCTCAGGTACCTGCTGGACATGCACAGCCAGGTCAGGTGTAAAACATGGGATTCTACAGCTCCCATCAGCACAGGGCCATGTCAGCACAGCCTTGCAAAGGGAATTTGGGAAGCTCCTGCCATTGTAAGCCTGTCAGCACTGTGAATCCTTCACTTCCATTAGCTGCTAATTCACTTAGAGCAAAGGAAAATAATCAAGGTAAGGATCACTCCTCAGCTCCCAATAGGATTATGAGTTTTGAAAGCAGTGAGGAAGCTAAATTTCCCTTTCTCTTGCTTAAAGAAACTAGTGCATTTTTCTTACCCTGTTAATTAAACTCAGCAATAATCCTGACTTCACCAAGAAGAAAACACAAAAGGTGAAAGGAAAGCCTGAACCAGCTTTATCGGTCAGAAAGGGTTCCTGGCTGCCCTGCTGCAAAGGGAGATGCTCAGAGGAAACAAGAGCAGCAATTAAAAATTAAAGAGGGAGGAAGAGCTGTGCAGCACAGAATGGAGCTGCATTTGTATTGCTGCAGTGCATTAAGGGGGGGAACTCCTCACCCCCCTCGGGGAGCACAGCTGCCTGCAGTGAGCAGCTCTGCCCAGCTCCATCCAGGCAGGGAAGAGGGAACAAAAAAGTGACCAAGCCTGGGACAAAGGAGAGCAGCAAGGAAGCATGGGAGATGCTCAACCACTGCTCCCAAAGGGAAGAGAGCATCCTTCCTCCCCTTGGGTGAGGTTGTTTGAGGCTAAACCCCCCAGAGAGCCTCTGCCAGGAAGAGGACCAGGAAAAAAGTCAGGGAGAGAGTCAGCCCCAAGGGTTGGATCTGTCCCTTTGCTGGGCAGACTTCTCAGAGCTGCCAGTTCAGGTTTGCCTCCCTCTCTGCCTCAGTGTCACACTCAGCTGAGCAGAATTTCCCAGCCCATCACAGTCCCAGGAGGACACTCCGTTGCTCAGCCATTGAATTAGCATTGAAAGGACAAGAAAAATTGGCTGGAGAAGCCTCCCAGTCTTGTTAGCACGTTATCCAGGGCTACTCCAGAAGCAGGAAGTGCTGCCTCTCCAGACCAGGGGCGGCATCCAGGAACCCTCCCAGTCATCCCACTGGATGGGATGCCCACCTGCTGTGGCCTAAGGCGCAGCTGATCAAGCTCTCTGACCTGCTGCCATAGTCATGCAGAACTTGGAGATGTGGTTGAGCTCGAGATGAAAAGTGCTGCGCCATGGGGCTGGGAAGAAGGGAGAGCTTATAAGCTCCCTGAGAGGTTCCTGCAGGGACCCAGGGTTCATATTGACATCCCAAAGTGAGCCTGGCAGGACACTTACACCCCTGCAAAGTGTCTGGGCAGCACCAGAGCTTGGAGAGACTGCAGCGAGCAGTGCCATGCTGGAGGAAGGCTTGCACCAGCATTAGCCAAATTAAGAGGGACAAGATATGTCAAGCTTCAGCTGCAATTAAAGAAAATCAAGTCAGGGGTTAGAAGAGCAAGAACTCTCCAGTCTTTTGCTGTGGGAGAGTCGTTGCTGCTGCACAGCACTCATAGCCCTTCCTGATGGGGTTTGTAAGGAGTTTGCCCCTTGTGCAGGGTGTCCCTGAGCTCAGCAGACACAGTCCAAGCAGCCAAAGGGGAGCTGAGGATCTATGTGTGCCCAACCACAACCCTTGCATCCCATCAGAGAGGAGAGAAGCTCTGTTGCCTCAGTTGCCCCCAAACCCCAGGCAAAGTTCTCCTGCTGACACACGAGCACATCCCTCCACGATGGGAGCCAGGCATCTTCACCTCACAGCCCAGAAATCCAGCCTGCTCCCTCACTTGTTCCTTGGCTAATGAAGCTCCACCTCTCCACCAGTGCTGCCTCAGCTGCTGCACCCCAGGTAGGCTGGGGGGGTGCAGTGTTGGGATGCCCATGGGAGCATCCACCAGCCCTAGCTATGCTGAATGTTGCTACATCAAGAGGCAGAAACTGGAAGAAGCCTCATTTTGCAGCCCTGTCTCTGCCAAAAGACTTCAAAAATCACCCAGGAAATCATATATTGTCCTGACTTATTCAAATTCATGAAGCAACAAAGGGAAAGCCCCCAGCTATGGGCTGAGATCATGCAATTAGACTGTTAAAAAACACCTCTGAAACCCACAGACATTCAAACCTCAGAGACCATATGAAGAAAAATGTTCACTTTTCACATGCAATGAGTGGAAATCATTTTAGATTTTTATTATTATTATTTTAGTAGGGAAATAAGCATATTTCAATCCAGTCAAGAGTGAAATTGAGTTTAACAACAAAGCAATTTCTATTAGTGGAGACCCAGGGAAAAAAACCCACAGAAGAACAGGAAATTCACGAAGAAATGTGTCAGACAATGGTGGAATTAGGAATTAAAAGCAACTTTGCTTTACTGCTGATAATATAAGCTCATAATGATCTACCTCATCACTAATATGCTCCCTTCCCATATAAACACTGTAAAATCACAACAGTG
>NW_008649999.1:9740-14714 GCF_000695815.1 Acanthisitta chloris | reverse complement strand
CTGAGCCCCTTCTCCTAGAGAGCACCTACTCTTCCCATCCTCCCCTTCTTCACCTTTTCTACTCACTGCTGATGCTCCTGGAGACAGGCAGCATCCAGCTCTCCCCTGTCCCACCACCACTGAGCAGTGAGTGACCCCCAGGGCCCCATCCCAGGGCACAGACTCACCACAGGTTCTCTCCAGGATGCCAAGGTGTCAGTGCTCCTCATCTTGAAGCATCTCCATTGCCAACGATCTAGGTCATTGGGTTAAAAATTTAAAGTTTGACTAGTCTTAAGTATCAAATCTTCGAGCAATTACACTGCCCTAAGCCTTTATTGGCTTTAAAGATTAACTTCTCATCTCCAACGAGACAGCTCCACTTGTTTCTCCTTGGCAGGATCACAATTTGCATATGGAGACAAAGGAACATTGATCATGCCTTGTATTACTAAATGAATTTTTTGAACCTTATTCCTTCATTTTTCTTTTTTTTTCTATCATTCTTCTCCTACAGACAAGTCAGTGAAGGTGAACTGCTGCAGGAGCTGGGGATGGGGTCACCAGGTGCTCTGTCACAGAGGCAGGGAAGAATGCAAAACTTCATTTCAAGCAGGTCCTGTTCCCTTTGAAATCAACTAGGTGGTTCCCAAGGCCCTTGGCTGAAAGGAGATGTAGGGAGGCAATCAAGGGGAGAAGCACTTGAGTAAAAGAGCAGTAAAAGCATGGAGCAATTCCCTAAAATGCTGCTGATCCATCAGCGAGGAGGGTCTGTGAAGGAAGACAGGATCTTGACAGCTGATTCTATAGCAGCTCTCCTTCCCCACCCTGGCAGAGCACAGCTGGGACACACTGCCAAAGCCACCCTGGCTGTGGGACCCCAAAGCAGTGGGACAGCTGTGACATGGCACACAGTGGGTTTTCCCATGGGTTATGAATCCAGACCTTATGTCCATTAAGGACAAGACCTCAACCAGCCCCAGGGGGCACTTGACCCCATCCTGGAGGGATTCCCCTTATTTCAGGCTCAGCATCCCTTGACATTACAGGAATCTAATAGGGGCACCACAAGGAACATGTGGTGGCATTTGTGTGTCCCAGAAGGGCCCTGACAGGGATGGAAAGCCAACCAAGGACAGGCAGTTCCTCAGGGCAGGATGGTTTGGGTTTCATCAGGAGGGAAGAACATGCTGCTGGCAGAGCTTGTTCCCACATTTACCCACATTGAAGCTGTCTTGGAGCCCATCTCTTCTGAATTTCCAAAACCAAGAGGAGAAAAATCAAAATCAGCAAATTAAGGAGCAACTGTAGCTGCACTTGGAGGAGATTTATCAATCCTCACGAAGGCCAACACCAGTAAATAACCAGACTTTGCTCCTCACCCAGAGGGAACATCCCCCCTCCAAACACCTGCAAGAAGACTCTTGTAGTTACTGCTTTGTCTCCTGGAAACTAGTAAATAATTCAAACAACCCCCCCACTCTTTTTTTTCCCTTTTGTTTTTCATTTTAATTAATCCACATAGAATTTTGTCCTCCAAACACAATCACAGCAGTCCAGGAACAGCAGGTAGAGAATCTCATTACCCAGCTTCCCAGCCAGATCCTAGAGCCATTATTAATAGAGACTTCACTGAGTGAGGAATTAATAAAACCTGACGGCGAGGGGGAAGGGAAACACTTCTTCTGGAGCACATCACCCTCTCCACCTTGTCCCCAGGATGTCTGGTGGTTAGAGGTGCCAGGGGGCTGGCATGCTTTGAGGACAGCCAGCATCCTGCTTCCTGCAGCACACAGGGTCCTGCAGCCAAGTGCCAACTGCATCTGTCAGTGCATGTGGCCTGGGAGGACATGCTGGGTTCAAAGCAAAGTGAGGAGATCAGAAAAACTGCCTCAGCACACACAGGTCACTACATAGTGTCTTGCTGTTTCCCCCCCCAGCCACTGGCAGGAGGCACAGTCCAAGCATGTGTTCTCACAGTGCTGTGTTAATCCTTCCTTTTTCTCCTTCCACCAGTAGCAGCTGCATCCTCAGAGCACTGTCTCAGCACCAGGAATGGTTCTCACCCAGGGTTGGCATTATAGAGTGCAAACACACAGACCCCTCCAAGTACCTGTGCTGGGACAACAGAGCAGGATATGTCACCCACCATTCCAGCTATGGGGGCAGAACCCTGAGTCCAACTGATGTTGGGGGTTTGGATCCTGCCCTGATGCTCATACCCACAAGCTCCTGGTGCTCATGGGTGTCCTGTAGTGAGCACACATCCATCCATCCATCCATCCATCCATCCATCCATCCATCCATCCATCCATCCCTGGGTGCTGCTCTATGGGTCACCCCACTGGGAAGGTGTTTCTGAAGAAGAAAACACCCTTCCTTGGATCACCCACTATTCCAGTGGGGTTTCCCTGACACAAGGCAACGCTGACCACAGGCAGGGACACCCTTTTCCCAAGGGATGCTACACGCACAGCACGTTCCTGTAAGGACCAGAGAGGAAAATGGTAGTGTTACCTGGAGTCACTTGCACAGAGACAATGCATGGCCATGGCACATGCTTGTTCTACATGTTCTTTCCTATCTGGATTCTTCCCTCCTTGTTCCCCCAGACCTGGGAAGCACCGTGCTGGCTGTGCAGACTGCAGGGAGGTGTGATTCACTTCGGCTCCGCAGCTTCTCTGCCTTGATCAGCTGCACTTAGATAAACAGCAGTACATCAATAAGCAGCTCTAATTAGAGGTGTTAATAGCGCTGGGAGCTGGGGGAAAGCACATCGAAGCAGGAGGGAGAGCAGTTGGCAATCTGAGGAGGGTGAGGGGAGGAGCTGGGAGACCTGGGATGCTCAGGACCTTCCCTTTCTGCTGTGGGGGTTGGCACTCACCCAGCAGGAGGGACAATCAAGCTCCAGGAGCCCACACGAAATTGCCGGGGAAATATCCCCCGTGCTGATTATCTTGAATAATTTATGCAGATGCTATCATGCATTCATATTTTATGGAAGCCTTGCAAAGCTGTGGTAGTGGTTATTCACAACCATTCACACTCCCTTCTAGAAATCTCCATCAATGGCAAGTGCAGGAAGACAAAGTGCAAGTTACACCTCGGGGACCTCAGCTCCCCATGGCACTGGGGACAGGGCATGGAGCTGCACCAGGGCAGCCACTTTCCCAGGGTTGGTTGTGTGCCCCTCCATCCCCTCCTCCAGCCCTGCAGTGCCTCCAAGGGACAGGTCCCCAGGGCAGAGGGGACAAGGGACACTAACAATCACACAGCAGCACTGTCACCACACTCCTGCACCCACCACCTCACAGCCCTTTCCAGCCCTGATGCTGCAAAGCAAAGAGGCTCTGTGGCCCCAAGGAGGGCCCTGGGAAAGTGTCAGTTCCCACAGCAGTATCCCCTTCTGCCCAGGAAGCTGTCACAGAGCAATGCTGAGCAGGAGAAATGGACAGGAGCTGCTCCCAGGGGTCCCTCTGTCCCCTGGCAGGTGAGATACAGTCTGGGGCAGAGGGGACCCCTGAGGTACCCACTAGCTGATGGTAGGCTGTGCAATCCTGCCAGCTCCAAGACTCCCACTGCTTTCCCCGTGGCTGTCTCCCTGGAAACTGGAGCTGAGGTGGGATGCAGGAAGGGGCATTGCTTCCCTTTAGGAAAGGGTGGGTGGATGAGCTGTGCAGTAATTCCTTCCAGGAAGGGAGATGGATGAAAGGCCATGGCTCCTCTGCTGCCCAGATCAAGATGTGTCAGATAGGATTCTTTCTTCCTGGGGCTCCTCAGGTCTGGGGATGGGAACATGAGCCATTTCTCATTGCTCCACATCTCCATCTACTTTGGGGTCAGGACTCAAGGCCATGTAGGGGAGTGACATCACTGCAGGAGAACCGAAGGACTTTGTGGGGAGCTAATGGAGCAGGAGGAGGAAGGGGCAGGTGGTGGATAGGGTAGAGGAAAAAAGATGGGAGTAAGGGGAAAATTTGAGGAAACCAAGCAGAGGTGCTCAGAGAATGCTGGAGGAGGATGTGGCTGCAGGGAACTTGCCAGTACCCAGCAGAGCAGAAAGTCAATGATATTAAAGCAAAGACACTGGATATTTTCATTCTCTGCAGCTCCTGCTCCTTAGAGGAGAGGGAGGATGTCTGAAACACAAGCAGAAATTAAACAAGAGGTATCTCGGTCTGCTTGTTCAGCCTGGAAAAGGTTTGAGGGGCAGAGCAGAAACATGGCTCAGACAGGGCAGAAGGGACTGGCACACATCCTCAGCCAGCCCCTGTGTCACACACCAACCACCACACTGGATTTTCCTCTTTTCTTTCCCTTTGGGGATACCCCAGGAAACCTTAGCTCAAGCCTGGCTGCCTCTGCCTGCAGCAACTTCCATCCACTTCAATTAGTGAACCTTCCCCAAAAAGGGGCCAGAAACCTCTGTTCCTGTGAGGCAGAGAGGAGGGATGCAGACAAACAGCCTCTGCCAAGCTTGGGGCTGCTGCTCTGAGCCTCATTCATCACACACTGACCCCACAGGCATGCCCAGCAGGGCAGGGGATGAGCAGCACCCATCACTGCCCGGGTTAATCACGTTTGGCCCCTGCCAGCAGCATCTCTCAGCCCAGGGAAGGAGCACACTGTGCACCCGAAGGCAAGCAGGAGCCAGGGGACTCTCCCCAAACTGAATTTCCTCCAGGAGCTCACATCAAGCTCAGTTAGAGCACTAGTGATTTATTAGGAGAGCTACTCTGTGGAGCAGCCGCAGGCTGTAAGGCTGTAGTTCAGATATTGCTGCACCAGGGAGGGTTGAGAGCAACACAGGGTGAATTTTGGGGCAAAACCTCCAGGTTTAGCTCTGGGTGTACAGCATGGGGTGAGGCTGGGGCAGGAAAGCTAAAAAAAAAAAAAAAAAAAATGCTACAAGCCCTGCTGCCAGCAAGTGGAGAAGCAGGAGGCAAGGACACCACAGCTCAGCTCCAAACCTACAAATGAACCTTTCTTTTTAAT
>NW_008649999.1:1787-9724 GCF_000695815.1 Acanthisitta chloris | reverse complement strand
CAGTTTTTGTCTGGAGCAGCCAATCAAACCCAAAGAGTTGGATCTGACTGTGAGGGGGAAAAAAGAAATCCAGGTCTATTAAAAATGATGAAAGACACCTTGACAGTGTCCCTTTAATGTAATTAAAAACCTATTTAAAGCATGCCAAATGTTTACTAATTAAACGAGCACTTCATTCTGTAGCCATAATGAAAAAGTAATTGGGATACTTTGAGCAAATCCCAGGTTTTTAAAGAAATAATTACTCCATAGAAAATTAGTTACTAAATTAAACCATTCTTTACCCACTGTTACTTTTGCTCTTTAGCTCATTTTTGTGTGGTTGAATCCTGAAATTACCCGGGACAGATTTTTAGCCTGGATAATGAAAATTTCAAAGGAAATACGAAAAAAAAGAAGAGAAGTAGGAATTGTTAGCAGGTCCTCAAATATTGATGTGTGGCTGGGGGGATGGTTGGAACAGACCCAAATGTGCCCATGTGGCTGTACATCTGGTGCTCTTCTGCTGACAAATCCCCATCACACCATCCACTACTGATCTGTCACTGCCACCAAGAAAAAATGAGGATCATCAAAGGGGGCACAGCCTCCAAAGCCTGGGCACAAATGTGGGTCAGCCCCCTGAGCTAGACTGCTCTGCTGTTCCTGGAGTCAGCCATGCACTGTGCTCACCACCTGGGGAGAGAGGTGGTAGTTTCCATCCTTGGAGATATTCAAAAGCCAACTGGAATAACCCTGGGGAACCTGCTGTAGGTGGTCCTGCTTGAGCAGGGAGGTGGAGGAGGTGACATCCAGAGGATCTTTCCAACCTCAGGTACTCTGGGATTCTGTGATGACCAACCCAAGGAGCAGGAAAGATGGTCTTGTAAGACCACAACACATCCCTGCCTACAAGCTCAGCTCTGCACTCAGGTGTTGGTGAGAAGTCAGGTAACATCTGGGTACCCTACCTGCAAAGAAGGGTCTTCAGCTTAGACCATGAATCCCTTCAAGGCAGGACTCTCCACATGGTGAGCACTTACAGAGCTGCCATGCTGGAGCCACAGCCCAGGGCTCCCCAGGCACTGTCAGTGTTCCACTCTGAGCAGGTCTGAGCTCAGTGTGCTCAAGGACAGGTTGCACAGGGCCCTGAACAACCTGGTCTATAGCAAGATGTCCTTGCCCATGGCAGGGAGTTGGAACTAGATGAGTTTTAAGGTCCTTTCCCACCCAAATCATTCTGTGATTCTATGACTCAAACACAGGGAGGGGAAGGGAAATGAGGTACTCCCACCAATGTCATTAATAAATACCCATCACAAGAGTTTGTTTCTCTCTCCTCCATCTGCAGACACTCTCCAAAGCAATCCTGGCCAAGACATGGTTCTTATTTCCATACCAGAGCACACAGAACTAAATTTAATGTGGCTCTATAAACCACCTGGTGCTTGTTTTTCAGCCAAGGTGTGTGTGCTTGCCTCAACCTGTCAGCTTTACCTGGCTCTTTCCAAGAGCAGACACAGTCTTGGAACACAAGCTCACTAATCTGAGGTGACACCAGGCTGAATCTTGGGAGAGGTAGCGAAGGTACCTGGTGACCAAGCATCTGTGCAGGAGGCAGCAGGCAGCTGCTCCCAGGTGTGGGGCTGCAGGGGCCTGTGATAGCAGATGGAGAGTCTGATTGCATTTGCTGATAATGGATTAGGAGGCTTATCTTGGATCTCCACTTTCTCCTGGTTAGCCAGTTCCTTGAGGGGCTCTGCAGGGAGGTGTTACAAGAGATTTATTAACAAGATGAACTGCAATGCCAGGAAAAGCTACTTCTGTAAAATGCACTTTCCCTCTCACGTGTGCACAGGCTTAAACCCACCTCATTTGAAAGCACTCAGCATCCTTCTTCCTCTGGGCTCTCCAGCAGATCTTCCCTCATCAATGCCATGGGAAGCTGCCACTATTCTTATCCAGCCATCCAAGAGCCTCCAAAACATCCTTATTTGCCAACAACAAGAAAAGCAAGTCACCCAGGGCAGGAAAACCTGTGGGTAGAGGCAGGTTGCCCCAGTGTTCCCAGCACCATCACAGCCTTCCCCGGGGTCAAACTCCTCTTGGATGCCCTTATAACAGGGCACAGGCTCCCAGCTCATCCTGGGGCTGGGGAACAGGCAGCACCTTCAAAGATGCCCTGGTAAGGTGGAGGATTGGTAACAACACCCACAGGTAGGTATTGGGGAGCTGGACCAGAGAAGTTGTGCTGCCTTTTAGCAGCTCGATTGCTCCCTGAGAATTAACCCTTTATCTTGTAACCTTAACTCCCTAGTGAATAGTGTTGGACTGACTTGTCCCTGAATGCCATTGCAAAACCCCAGCACAGGTAATCCCTAGGGATACAGCCCAACAAGCCTTGGTCTTTCTCCACCAGGAGATGTGATATTTGCAACAAATGAGGCTACAGGCAAAGGAATGTGCTAAGCTACAGCTCGGGCTGCACAGGAGCTATTCCTGTGTCTGCCTTCAGCTCCAAGGATGAAAAATGAATTCAGCAACTAAGCCACAATTCATCTCAGCTGGCTGAGGTCTGCCTTTGCAGCCAGGATCCAAGCACAGGCACCACTTAGCCTGGCCAATTTCCTGTGTTGATGCTTCACCCAAGACCCTGGCAGGAAAGAGCCATTAATTACGGAGGCTGGAATTGTCTCTCCACTAGATAAGGGGGAACCAACTGCAGGTCAGGAGTTGTACGTGCCCAACAGAGGAAAAAACTCTGGCAGCAAGTGCTGCTACAAACCAGCCCTCACAGGGATGACATGAGTGCTGTGTGCTCAGCTAACCCCAGCCATGGGCTGTCCCAGCTACACGTCCAGCTTGGTGGGTGGAACATGATGCCCTGGGGAGGAGAAATGATGCCATGCTCAGGACTTTATTGCCTGCTCAAAGAGGCTTCTCCACTCCCCTGAGGCTTCTTACAGCATCCTATTCTCACCCACTCAGCTGCAGGTTCTTTGGAAAGGAGGTCAAGAGCTCCCAGAGGTTCTATGCCCACAGTCAGTCAGCAGCTGCAGGGACAGGACCAATTCCCACCGTGCAGCTGTGACATCCCCAGCCCAAAATGGGGCAGGATGCTCCTGCATCCAAGGCCCAGCACAGACCCTGTAACCTCCTTGCTCCAAGCTGTGCAGTCACACTGGGAGGGTAAAAGTGCTACAGAGGTCACACACAATCCCCAGCCAGGCTTCTGATGCTTCACTTAAACTCAAAAGTATCACAGTGTTTCCCATTCCACACAATAGAGGAGAATACTCGGAGGCTCCTATTCACCTTCCTAAACCAACAGGATGAAGCAGCCACACCATAAAGAACAGGGGAATTTTCCAGGATGAGCCTCATTCTCAAACCTCCACCAGTCCCTTACCAGCTGGCCATGGATTTTCCATCAATGCCACAACATCTCTCCATCCATTCCTGTGTTCCTCTTACACTTCTCCCTTCTAAACCTCTCTCCTCCACAGCTAGGAAAATTTGCTCCAAAATCCAGTCCTTCCCAGTGGAGAGGAGGTCAGTCCCATACCTCTCCAGTTTCTCTCCTGGTTTTCCACCCAACTGACCCCACCCAAATCCAGGACCTGCAGTCTCCACAGCCATTCAAGCAGGGGCAGCAGCTCCTGCTGACTCTTAGCTGGAGGGAGGAGTTACCTTTACACCTGGTCTGCTGATGCAGCTACACTTGGTGGTTTGCATATCACAGGGGGCTCAGCTCCTCTCCCATCCCATCAGCAATTCCTGGTTTATACCCTGTGACAACACAGGAACAGAGCTTCTCATGTTTAATGCCTCAAAGCAAACAACATCACTTCATTCCTTTCCTTTTGCTCTGGACAAAATATTCCACAGCAGTTTCAATTATAAACTAAACCATCTTCCATCTGTGCTGTACCACACCAAACACCTTATTAATGGACAGCAGATATAATTGCTGACACAGAGATAACTGCAGAAACACTATCAGAGCAGCTCATGTTTGGGAGCAGCTGCATCCCACATCCTGATCCACAAAGCATCATGTTCCAGCTGCTTCAGGAGGATGCAAGGCACCCTTTGCAAACACACAGGACAACCTGCCCTCACTCAAGACTCTTCCCAGTTTCTAGTACTTAGGAGCTGGCTGAAATCTCCCAGCACAAGGTCTAAGAGCCCTTCTGCTATTTCTGTGGTCATTAATTATGACAACTTGTTCTATGTGAGGATTTTACAAGTTGGAAGTGCTGCAGGTACAACAGCTAATTAACATGATGTTCTTGGTCCCCACAACCTCCCAGCTGAGCTGCAGCTCTGCCAAAAGACTTGATACAGAAAAAGGAAGGGGGAGAAAGAAAACAACAACAACAAAAAAAAAAAGAAAAAGAAAAAAAAGAAACAAAATTGTCTTGGCTCTCAGCCCAAGGCTTTCTTTTTTTAAGATGCATTTCAAGGATCTGCTGGCTGGTAACCTGCTAGAGTTACAAGGGAAGCTGCTTGTCAAGAGCTGACCTGAGCTGGATTTAATTGAAAGCCAGTGGTGGGAGCAAGAGCCAGAGGGCACCTTGGGGAGGCTCCAGGGAGAGTGGCAGAGGACAGGAGCTGCTGCCATGTGGGCAGAGAGCACCCTCTGCAGCTACACTGAGGAGAGCCAGAGCCTGCATTGGGTGATGGTTTCCTCAGGGTTGGGCTGGAGAGCGCTGGGATCTGCCTGTTCAGTGGGATCAGGTGGTTTGCCTTGCAGTCAGCACACACTGAGCCTTCTGCAGGGTGTGGCAGGCACACAGACCCTAGGCATGGAAACCCACCTGAGGGCACAGAAACCCACCTGAGGGTCTATCTCTGCAGAGGTTTTCCCACAGCACTGCCAAACACAGAGCGGACACCGTGCATTTCTCTGCTCCCCTGAACTGCAGAGCTTACTCTGCTCATGCCAGAGACCTACCCTCTTCTTTCCATCAGCAGCTGGGCCAGCAAAACCAGGGTGAAATCCAGGCAGGGATGAGCTAGTGTCTCCTCCAGGCTCTGCTCCTGCAGGTCCTTTAAGAGCTTCACAAACCCTGGAGCACTCACAACCTGCCTCTGATCATCCCATAAAGATGTAACACTTCCACCTCCCACTCTCAGACAGGAAAGCTCATGTTAAGACTTTTTTTTGGGGAAAAAAGAGCTGTTTACAGCTCCAAGCAACTCCCAGGACAGCAGTGCTGACTGGGGATTTGCAAACTGGATTAGCTAAAAGCAACCAACTGCTAATCCCAGCTCCTCCACTGAGGGTGCCTGTTGCCTTAGGCATATTATTGCCTTTCCCTTTCAAAATTCTCCTGTTTTGCAATATTTATCTCTTGCATGAAGTTTTTTTTGGGGAAGGAATATATTAATAGAGGAAAAACCAATCAAATATTCTACAGAAGTACTTCACAGTAGGAAATATTGACCAGTTTCCAAATCAAAGTATTATCAATATCCTAAACCTTAATTCCACCAGAAATAAAACAAGCACATTTGAGTCTTAGTCAGTGATTCAGGAATATTATAATTCTTGCTAAATATAGTCCCTCAGGAAAATATTGACCATTAAACTGTGCTTTCAGCTGCTTAGAACTAATCAGGATATTCTCACTCCTCTTTTTCCACAGGCTAAGCACCTGCCACCTTAAGACTTCATCACTATCTGACTTTAATTTTTAATGGAGCAACACGACCTTTCATTCCCATCAAAATGAAGTGACACATGTTCACATGGAGAGCAAAACCAAACCACACCACAGCGTGCTGTGAGCTCAAAAGCCAGAGAAGAGATGCAGAGAGCTCTTTGTGTGCTCTGCTCAAACCTGGCTCACAGGGTTGTCTTCACAGACAAGCAGAACCTGAGCTTTGCTGATCCCTGGTTGTCACTGCCTATCAACACATCATCGTTTCAAAACTCCTGGTTGCCTGAATATGAAAAATAATCCTCTTGTTTTCCTTCTGTGTATTTAAGCACTCATCACTGTTTCTCACCTGGCTTGTCACCAACCTCTACAGCCTTTGACTCCCTCACACACTGAATTGTTAGCTTTGATCTTGCAGTGAGTCCAGGCCCACAGTGAGAGTGAGTTGGTGATGGAAAGCAAAGTGAGACCCATATAATATACATTTGTGCCCCAGAGTTTGCAGTGAGGTGTCTAAAACTGCCCAAGCAGAAGCAGTTTATGCCCTGGGAACCCTTTCCCCAGCCCAGCCATGAGTGCCAAGCAATACTTCCCTTGCCTGGTAAAAGAAAAATGCTCATGGGAGTAAAAAGGTCTGGTTGTCCTTGGCCTGGGGAGAGCCCCAGGAATGTATCCATCAGCCTAGAGCTCCATCCATAGCAGACCCACTGGGTTACCCAAGCACATCAGTTATCACAGCAGGTTGAGCTGCAGAAGTGACAGCTCTGCAAGGCAAGGGAGTGCCATCCCAGCAAGGGCACAGGCCAGTGGCACCCAAACAAATACCTTAACCAGCACTATCACACAACACACCAGCATCTCCCCCAGCACAAAGGTGTCTCACCCCAGAAGCACAAAGCCTTGAACACGAATCTTCCAGCCTTGCAGCATCTCAATCCATCCTCCCTCCCAATCTCTGCGACTGGTGCTTTATTTGTTTGCTGCAGAGCATCATAAATATTTTTACCAGCTAGCAAACTTTCAATCCAATTGCTTTCTGCATGAAGAGAAACCCAGTGTGCATAATGCCCTTTTCTTCCCCTCCAGTCATTTTTTTTATGTGTGTATCCAACTGCAGCAGTACTGGGATGAAAGCACCAGGCACAGGAAAGCACTGGCCCACGCTGATCCTGACAAACACCCACAGGGTGCTGAGCTCTGTCCTCTGCCACTCGCTGGGAAAGGGCAGCAATGCCTGTCTTACCCACACAGCCCAGGGTTTGCAGAATTAAGCTCTTACCAAGTGTAATTATTCTAATTACTCACAAATGCCACCGAGACATGCCTGTGATTGCTCTGTTTCACTCTGCAATGAGGTAAGGCTGGCAGGAATACTGGTTTTTCAGCTTCACTCATGCCCTGTTTGCTCCAGAACTTGCAATTCCAGCACAAGTGCCTGTTGCAGAGGTGAGGTCAGTGCTTAGTGCCTGCCTAGTGTCTCTCCACTGTGTGCCCTGACACCAACAGAGCATCAGGCTCACACCATTCCCACACCCTTAGCCTGCACCTCTGCAGGCAGAGGAGGAATCCCAGCCCTGCAGGGAGGAAGAGCAGTTTCCATGGCTGGTCACTCACACAGAGAAAACACCAAAAGGCAAGCACCAGCTCATGGATGTGTTGGGTTTGCCCTGTGTTGAGCTGAGCAGAGGAATACTCAACAGCAATCATTTATATCCTATATAGATATTTTACAGGGCTATGTATAATGGGAAGAAAGGCAGCTTAGCCTGCAAATTTTAGATGAGCATTTGGAGAAGTTTCAGCAAGGGAAGAGGCTGAGCACTCACTGCTGTCCTCTGTCTGCACTTTCCTCAATGACTCACTGTGCTGGTTTGGGCTAGAGTTAACTTTCTTCCCAGTGGCTAGTATGGAGCTATGTTTAGAATTTGTGCAGGGCACAGGGTTGACAATGTAGAGATGTTTTTGTCCTTGCTGAGCAGAGCTCACACAGAGCCAAGGTCTTTTCTGCTATCTGTATTGCCACACTGGCAAGGAAGTTGGGAGCTTGGGAAGAGGCACAGCTGGGACAGGTGACCCAAACTGACCAAAGGGATATTCCATACCTTAGGACATCCTGCTCAGTATATAAAGTGGAGAGGGGACATCTGGAGTGATGGTGTTTGTCTTCCCAAGGAACCATTCCATATGCTGGGTCCCTGCTCTCCTAGAGGTGCTGAACACCTCCTGTCTGTGGGAAACAGTGAATTAATCCCTTGTTTTGCTTTGCTTGTGTGTGCAGCTTTTTCTTTCCCT
>NW_008649999.1:0-1685 GCF_000695815.1 Acanthisitta chloris | reverse complement strand
TAAACCACGACAGTCACACTGTGGGAACAGGGCAGAGGAACTCAGCAGCTTGTGATCCCTTCCCTGCCCCTGCTCTCAGCACCCAAAGGCAAAGGAGAACAGCACACAACCCTGAGCATCCTGCTGCTGAGGAAATACTGCCTTGGCACCACCACTCAGCTCTGGAGCTGCTAAACAAACACTCTGCACTACAGTTACACTTCTGCAAGCACAAAACAAATAATGATGTATGGTGGGGAAGCTCTTTTAAACAGGTTATTATCTGTGTAATTGGCTGTTGGGTTTTAGGTGTTAAGTTGGGTTTTTACTCACTGAGATTAATAATCATAACAAACTCTGCAGGTCAGGCATTAGCACAAGACGAGTGGCTCTGACAATAAGCAGTCCCCACTGCATTTAGTAAGTATGCTTAATAGAGACTAATTTCACTAAATGACCTCAACAAACAGCAATTTCCTTTTCATATGACAGAATGAATTATTTTTTTTCTCCACTTAAGGCACAAATCTTCTAATTTTTTTCCCCTTCACCATCTAACTTTGAAGTGCAAACTCCTAAATGTCCTTTCATCCAAGACTCAGAGGGCTGTGTGCAGCTAAAGTTACCCCACAAGGTTCTTTTCTATTGGTTCACATAGAGGATTGGACAGTCAGGTGCTGAATACAGATTCTTTCTCTCAGAAAGCAGAAAGCCAAGGCCATCCAAGGATCACAGCCACAGTGGATTTTGACAAATCTGCAAATTACTGAATCCTGAGGGAAAACCACAGCAGGCAGAATGTGTCTGTTCTGGCCTCCTTGCACGAGGCACTTATTACCTTCCCTCAGCATCTTCACCTCTGCAGCCGTGTTCTTTCACGTATCATCCAGCCAAATGAGGCAGCAAAGCTGTTCCCTGCTGCTCCCTCCATGCCCTTCAATCACAGGATGAAGCCAGGACTGAATCCTGTCTTTTAGCCACACAGTGTCTGCCTGGACAATAGCTCTCCACATCCACATTTAATTTTAGACAGACAGGACCAAGCACTCCACGATTCTGATACACTTTGTGGAGACTTTCAGGCATACAACACACATCTCAGCCTGCTAACATCCATTGTACCTAAGGAAATGAACACAACAGAAGTAAAAGCACAGCACATGTAATGAACAAGGTCTACATTTAAAGAAATTCTCTTTCCATACATTCATGTATCAAAATGAAAACCAATTGGCAAGGCAGAAATATAGATATGTTCCTAGAATATTCATTAGAGACTAATTCGAGGCAGTTTCTTTGGCACTCAAATGTTGAGTATCAATTTCTATTTCCTCTTTTGCACTTGTTGGAAAAGCTGATGAGATGGAATCAAATGGATGTCAGCATTATTAGTCTTTATATTGCTGACCAAAAACTTCAACTGAACTAACAACTGTACATCTGTGTGTATCTGGGTGATTTTTTACCTCTTGACAAATCAAAGAAATATGAGTAACTGAAGCACAATCATGTGCCATCATCACTTGAATGACTGAGACCTGTCTATGCAGATCAAATGTCAAAAGTGACACTTAGGGTTAATAGTAAAAAAAAGAACAGCTATCCATGATGTATTTTGAGAATATCTTGAGTTCTTGTATAATTTATCACATAACAGTATTACTTCCCTTTAATGACCCAATAGAATCATAGAATTTAGGGGCTGG
>NW_008649998.1:0-233 GCF_000695815.1 Acanthisitta chloris | reverse complement strand
GAGGTTTGGAGGCCCCCCAGGAAGATTTGGGGACCCCCTAGAGGATTTGGGGACCCCCCACAGGATTTAGGGATCTCCCAGAGGATTTGGGGACCCCTCAGAGGGTTTGGGTTCCCCCCAAGGTTTAAGGACTCCATGAAGTTTTGGGCTCTCCCCCAGGATTTGGAGATCCCCTGGAAATTTATGCCCCCCCAGGAGGGTTTGGGGACCCCCAGGAAGATTTGGGGACCCCC
>NW_008649997.1:2600-4836 GCF_000695815.1 Acanthisitta chloris | reverse complement strand
GTGCTGAAAAACAAATACAAGGATTTCTTGAAATTTATCACAAAACAACTAGATTGGTATTTTGCCTTCTCTTTGCTTTCTCTGGTATAACACCATAAAGCAACCTATGACTGTGTTGGCTAATGAATGCATTTGTCCTTTAGAAAAGAATCTATCCATTGAATAGATGCTTTGGGAAGGGAAAAATAAGCAAACTTTTTTTTTCATTTTAGAGTATCTGTGGAAAGCAGCAATGTCATCGCTGGAAGAGGTGCGACAAAAGTCAGTCGCACCTTCAGCTACCTCAAAAATAAGATGTCCAGCAGCAAGAGAGGCAGAGTAAGTCCTACTTATGATTCATACAGCTGTGAAATGCCCATAGGCAGCAGAGATCTGTATTTCAGTGTGTTTCCATAGGGTGGTATTTAAGTCTGTGCCTGACTTTCTTTTCCTTTACTTTCTTTTCCTTCCATTCTTCCTTTGAAGGAGTGTCTGTGGGGTAATAGGGACTGGTCACATGGGAGGTCTTAGCACCCCAAAACTGAAGTGCAGCTGAGGTGAGTTTTCCTGTGCCCTGTCAGTGAGGGGAGCAGCGGTGGGGACTGAGATAAGTCCGGGGATGAGTTTTAGATCACACTGCACAGGAGGTTCCCAAACAACAGCCCAGAGCCATGTCAGGACTCAGGAGTTCAGTGCAGCCAGCCAGGCGAGGAGGAAGCAGCACAGGAGATTTTCAGTGGCTCAAGAGAGTGTGGCAAACAGTGTGGCTGCAGCAGTTTGAGCAGCAGTTTGCATGGTGGTTCACACAGGCAGGGTGAGCACGGAGGTGCAGGCTCCCTCCCAGCAGCTCCAGAGGAGAGGTCAGGAATGGTTTCCATTTGGTAGGCTGCTGAGTCCTCTGCGTGTGTCAGAAAGGACATGGCAACACAAATGGAGCTGCTGCAGAAGCACCCAGGGCAGGTGTTGGGCTGCAGGGAGTGTCAGAGCCTGGCTCTGGCCGCAGAGGGTGACAGAGATGACACCCGTGTGGAGTGTGAGCAGGCCAATGTTCTGCTCTGCCTGATGGTACAAATCATAGAGGAGGTGGAAAGGCTGAAGGAGTTGGGTTTCTTTAGTCTAAAGAGGAAGGAGGCCTGAGGGGAACCTCATCACTCTCTACAGCTGCCTGAAAGGAGGTTGTAGTGAGGTGAGGACTGGTCTGTTCTGCCGTGCCTGCAGTGAGAGGACTAGAGGAAATAGCCTTAAACTGAGACAGGGGAGATTCAGCTTAGATATTAGAAAAAAAATCTTCACTGTTAGGGTGGTCAGACACTGGAATAGATTGCCCAGGGAGGTGGTGCAATCACCATCCCTGGAGGTGTTTAAGAAGCATCTGGATGTGGCACTGGGTGACATGGCTTTGTGTTTGAGGGTTACAGTGGTAGTGCTCAGTAGATGGTTGGACTGGATGATCTTGAAGGTGTCTTCCAACTCTGAAGATTCTGTGGTTTTACTCTTCCCCCACAGAATGAATCTTCATTTATTATAGAATAGATTCTGCTCTGCCATGAGTTATGGCTTTGTAGTGATTGATGAACCTAATTTTTACAGAACTTGAGAGGAGTTTAATGAAATGAGGGCAGGAGCTGTAAGAAGGGACTGGCTGCCAAAGGCTATATTGTGTTTTCATTTAATTTTTACTTTTGCCCCAAAGTTTCTATGCACTGCCGGAGAAGTTGCTCAAACAGTGACCTTTAGTGATGTCCAATATTTATATTTTTCCCTTTTTTGCATCCTTGAAACCCTGGGATTTAATTTGCTGAAAGTTAAGCACTGCTCAGCATAGCTGAGTGTTCTGGGAACAGCATTGGTTACAGAAATAATTACATTAATGCTAAATACTCTACACAAACGGGCTGGTCTTGCCTTAGATTGTCCCCTGAAGGTTAATATATGTTTGGGGATTTTTTTTTTGCGTGGGTGAACCTTTTTACTTGACTATCACATTGGTTTATCTGTCTGACAGAAGCTCAGAGCACCTAACCTCACAGTGGGCAGTGTGTATTGTATCTTGAGGTGATGTATAGCTAACATGTTGATAAATACTATTGGAAAGCCTCTGGGAGGTGTAATTACATGTTCTGATGAGTGTCTGACTGGCAAACAGGAAACAAAATGTGGCATCATGTGCTTTGTGCCTGTCACATAAGAAGGCTGGGCTGAAGCATACACACGTGGGAGGGGTCACATTTCACCTGCACAAGCCACACGCAAATTT
>NW_008649997.1:0-2344 GCF_000695815.1 Acanthisitta chloris | reverse complement strand
AATCTGTTTACATAAAAACCTCTCTACAAGCACCTGAGAGAAGTTGGGGAGTGTGTTGCACAAACTGGAAGTTCATTAACTGGTTCTTGCACTTTGGGTGTATAGTCTCTAAAGCAAGAACTGGAGAGAGATAAATGGTTGGGACAGGTAAGAGGATATAACAGAAATGCTTTTATATATTTGCTCTAACTGAGTGCAGTCTGATTTTACTAGTTTCACTATTGTGTCTGGAGGTGTTGATAAAGAATTTTTCCAAAATCCCAACAATAACACACTGCAAAAATTGCAGCTCATATCAGCTCTCATACTTTTACTACTTAAAACCAGGATATCATTCAAATTGCAATTTCTTCTCTGCTCACAGTGAAGTGTTTGCATCACATATATTTTTAGAGCTTCAACTGTACATTTAAATAGCTTGACCAAAAGGTTCGTGGGAGCACTGATTTCTCAGAAGCATTTATGGCCAAGGAAAACCTGTAAGAGTTAAAATTTAAACAGCAAACCTTGAAAGAGGAAGTTGGACAGGAAGAGCTGATTTCTGCTGCTGTCTGGGCTGTCAGGAGGGAGGGAGCCTTCAGCCTCTTTCCAACGAGGTTTTACTTATCTCCAAACCTTCAGAAATGCACTGTTTCCTAAGATGAGCCATAAAATAAAGCACACCTGAGCCTACTAACAGCAATGGCTCTTGGAGAAAATGATGCAAACAGTTATGTAAAGAAAGCTTTAAAAAGGGGTGTTTGGAGCATTAACTGGAGGAGATACTGATAGAAGTTTGTGTGAATTTACTCATGTCTGGCATGGACTTGGTGTTATTTGGGGATTAGCAGTGAATCTATTGATAGCAGTGTGCCCTGATTCATGTCTGTGAAATCTAAAACATGCTCTATCTGTCAGTTCAGGGGAAAAAAAACCAAAACCTCATTTTTTTCATTTTGGGCAAGGGTTTCTGAGAAGTGACGACAATTAGCATGAGTAATTTCTCCTTTTCCTTGCCTTGCACAGTGCTAAGGCAGTGCTGTACCACCAGCAGTGTTTCAGTGTATATAGCAGGAGTTGTAAGCGTTTGAAAGGATTAGGAGACAGGGAACATTTGTGACCTGCAGAGCAGAAGGAGCACAAACACGCAAAACAATTCTGTCTGGACATCTTCTGCAGCTCTTCTTCTGTCTCAGCATCTTCTCAGCTCTCTAGCTGGGGTCCTACATAGCAACACTGAGGTATGTTGAAATTCATTTTTTCCGTATCCCGAACATCGCAGAGGGTGAATATGAGACCACCCCTTTTAAATGGGTGGTCTCATACTCACTTGTGACTTAGACTAATCACATCCTTTTCTGCCTCCATGTTGGGTTTTTTTGGGTAATTTGTTTTTAGCAGTGAGAGCTAGGGTAGGGCAAGATGAAAGTAACAGCTAAAATCATCTTCAAGGAAGTTAGCAGCAATCGTTCTGCCCTCCCCCTTTTGCACAACTCCTCTCTGCCTGCCACCCCCTGTCCGGCAGCTCCTGCCTGTCACCATGGGCTAGTGCTGGTGGGGAGCAGCAATTCTGCCCCCAGGGGAAGGATGTCGATAAAATGGAATAGATTTGCAGAAGTACCTCAAATAACAGTGAAGCTGGTAGGACTTAAGCATTGGGAGGTAAGAGCTTTGTGGTTCTTTCGGAGTGGGATGCACTGCTGCAGCACAGTGTTATTTCAGGCTGCGGCACCTCTCGTGTCTGTTCCTGCACGTCGGTTCAGCCGCAGAGCTGAGCTTCGAGTTGTGCTGGAGGCTCTGAGAGCACAAGAAAATAGTCTTTTTTTTTTTACAGTCCTTTTTAGAATAAAGTTCCAGTAACTGTCACAGGGAAGAAAAACCAAAGAAAACTCTCGAGCACTGATTTCTCAGAAGCATTTATGCCAAGATTTTGAGACCTTGTCCTTCAGCAGAGTGGCTGGCAGCCTGTGTATGAAGTTTGCTGCTTCCTCCCTCAAAGTGGTGCACCCGTTTCCTGTTTTTCCAGGGGTCATTCAGCTACAGTTAAATGTATTTTTTACAGTGATTTTTATGAAGGCAGGGCATTATTCCAGATTTTGGAATGACTGGGTTTTGCAGTAAACATCAGGTACATTTAAAGTGCAGCACGGGGAGTCTCCTTTCAGCATGAGAGTCACACGATCTGCCTTGAGCTTAGAGTGGTCTTTTCTCCTGGAGCTTCAAAAGGCTTGGCAATAGAGCAAAACTCCAGGCATCCACTTGTTACCATCAGCCAAGGCCTAATGTGCAGAGTTTCAGTCCTTGAATCCTGCCAGGCTGGACGTGGTTAAAGGTGGGTAGGTCAGCGGATGGAGAATGGTGCTGT